>NC_079333.1:14864070-15159070 GCF_029582105.1 Oenanthe melanoleuca
GGCAGACATGGTGTTAGTATGCTCTTGAAGAATTTCTATGATAAAGATGACACAATCTTCCCAGAGAATTTATACCTAACCTGAATTTTAACTCAAATTCTCAAGGTTGTACTTTGTCTCATGGCTTTTTCCCCCCATCCAGTGTGGGAATGAAGATAAGATAATTCCCTTCTCTGTCTGTCTTCATGTCATCACATACCATGTCTTCTCAATCCACAGTTTTTCAGGCTAACCATGTTTATTTGATGAGTTGGATCCAGTAAAATCTCCATAATAATCTCTATCAGAATGGGTGCTTGGATGTACACATACATGTATATTTTTATGATCATCTCAACCTCTGGAGCTGGACAACCCCAGAGATGTTGGGGTGAGATGAAGATTGAAAGGCTCTGTGGAGAGTAAAGACAACCTCAGGTGACCAGGTTAGTTTTTTGTCCTTCAGCCTGCAGATGGCACCAAGAATTCCACCCTTATTCTGCATTTCCTGGCCTGTTCCTGCAGCTGTGGAGAGCACAGGGAGCATCTTGTTGCAGTCAGTGTGACTCCCTGGTGAATAAATTCTTGCAAGACTGAGTCTGTCTGGTGCCTACAGCCCATGTGCATGTGTGCAGCAACCCTACTGGGACCTGCAGGAGTTGTGAAATAAAGCTGGCATCCTCTTCCTGCAGACTTTGTTCATTCTTAGCTTTTTATAGTTTTATATTTGATTGTGATGCAGCCCCCTAAATTTAGCATGGAGGACTCAGGCAGCTCTAGTCCATCACATGTAATCTCTCCATCAATTCCTGCAGTAGCAGGGCTGTAAAAAATATTATAGAAATTATATGTTTTTCACATTTCAAGCTATTCTAACACAGTGGGGAGGCTCAGGTTATTGCTCATACTGGCTGACCCAGGAGGAATTCAGCCTTCAGGATCTCCACAAACCCTTTCTGCAGAGTGCAGTGGGGATGGTGTGTTAGCTGCCTTCCTGGAATTTCTACTGCAAGATCCTTCTTCATCCACACAATGGGGAGGTATTTTACACCATGCATGGCCTCTAGAGATGTGCTTTGAAATTCCAGAGCCAGCATAAAATATCCAACCATGCATGAGTCAAAGACCCAGAGAAAAAGGTGTTTTGGTACCAGAGGAAAACCAGATCCTTTTACATCATCACTGAAAATTTCCATCTTCAGAGGAAAACTGCACCTTCCACAGGAGCACTGCTCCAGCTGAACCACATCTGCCACTGCAGGAGGATGCAGCCACCATTTAATGGGACTGCTACCAACACCCTGACTGACAGGCTGTCAGGTTGTATTCTGTCAGTGTTTTTGTACTACTGCATTTTATTTTAATTTTTCTATTAAGTTGTAGCTTGTTTATTTGTTTGGGGTGGTTTTTTTTTTAATATATTTACACATACTAGCAAAGAACTGTTATTCCTAATTCCCATATCTTTGCCTGAGGGCCCCTTAATTTCAAAATTACAATAATTTGGAGGGAGGGGGTTTACACCTGCCATTTCAAGGGAAGCTCCTGCCTTCCTTAGTAGACACCTGTCTTTCAAACTAAGACAAATGTCCTGCTAAATTTCAGATCACATGTACAAGGACACCTTCCACTAGACCAGGTTGCTCCAAGCCTGTCCAACCTCTTCTTGAACACTTCCAGGCATGGGGCAGCCACAGCTCCTCTGGGCAACCTGTGCCAGGGCCTGACCACCCTCACCACCAAGAATTTCCTCCCAGTATCCCACCTAACCCTATCTTCTGGCAGTGGGAAGCCATTGCCCCTTGTCCTGTCACTCCAGGACCTTGACCAAAGTCCCTCTCCAGCTCTCTGTAGGCCCCCTTTAGAACTGGAAGGCTGTAGGAAGATCTCCCCCATCCCTGTGCTCTCTGCATTTCCCTTCATCTTCTCCTTTGAGATCCACATGCTGGGGTTCATCCATGTGCATCTCCTCTCCTCCCACTGAGGCAAAACCCTAGATGTAGACATGAATTTAATAATAACCAAAGTCTGTTTTCTCCAAACTACACCTCCCAGTCTGCAGTCCTAAGGAACCCTTCCAAACATCTTAGCAAGGCCACAAGCATCCTCCCACAGGAGGGATCCATCCTCCCTTTCTGAAAACCTACAGCTTTTCTCCATGAAGAGACAAGCAGCCAGCAACATGGGGCAGAGATACAGCAGCTGAAGGGAGATAATCCCCTAAGAAACAGCCCACAACAGCTTCTCATGGAGCAGATGTACCCAAAACATGTCATGCTTCTCACAACCCTGAGAAACCAGGTGTCTGTGCAGCAGTGGGGAGCTTGTCTCTGCCATGCAGCAAGGCTGTCTCTTCTCTCCAGGCTGCTTTGCAAGGCTGGAGTGCATCTTTCCTTCCTGCTTGAGGTCATCCTGTGCTCTGTGCATGGCTGAAGCCTGCAGGGAGGATGGCAGGAATCTGGGGCAAAGGGAGGATTTCCCAGCCTCTGCTTTTCCCTGCAGTGGGTGCTGGTGCTGGAGGGGCCCCAAAGGGCTCAGGGAGGTTTGCTGCAATTGGTAAAATCCTTGGAAGCTGGAAAGCACAGGATGGGCTAATTCCATGGGGCAATTCTTGGATATGTCCTTGCAAACTGCAAGTGATCTGTTGGGTAAATTTCTACTTTCTTCTTTTTTTTCCTCATGATCTTGGGACTGATGCACAGGATTTGGGGCCACACCTGTCATGCCCAGGGTGGTGGGGAGCCCTGAGAGGTCTGGCTGGCTGAAAGGTCAGGGTGGATGGGCAACCTTGGCTAACAGCTTTAAAGCCTTGCTCATCAGCCTTGCTGTGCCCAGGGGATGGAGGGTGTATGATGGCTTTGCTAGGAATTTGTCTGGCATGAGAGCTGGGATGGAGGCAGGGAGGTGCAGAGGAGCCCTTGCCTTGGCTGCCTCAGAAATGCATGGTCTGTGAGTGGCTGGTCACCTTCCCAGGATTTGTGCCTCAGTTTCCCCACCTGTGTTTGGAGACTGATGCTGTCCCACAGCTGTCTGGTTGCAAACATGGAAAAAAACAGAAGTCTGAGGATTTTTCAGGGAAGCCCTTAGGAAAATGCAATCTTCATCATGGGCAAGAGCTGAAAATGCTCTTTTTAAAGAAGTATAGCAAGGTGCTTCCTAAAAGATCATGAGAGTCTCCCACCCTTCAAGAATAACTTTTTTTTCCTATTATATTTAACCACTTTCCCATGTGTCACTCTCCCACAGCCCTCTTAGCAAAGAAAACACACCTATTTAAGAAAAACACTAAAATCACCTTTATTGGTCTGTGTTTTGTTTTACAAAACACCCTGCAATTGGATTAAAAGTGCAGCTGGTCAACTGTCTGTTAGTAATTCTCCTCCTGCTCTCTCTCCTGTGCTGAAGTAGTGCTCATTCAGCACAGGGAACAAAGTTCTTTGGACATACAGTTAATTTTTAGGTGCTCTAATTTTAGACTGCAGCTAGGCAGCTCTACCATGACTTCCTGCCAACAGCCAAAATCTCTGCTCTCTGACTTGCACAAATCTTCCCAGCTGTCTGCTGGGGAAAAGTGAGGGTGGGACGTCAAAAAAAAAAAAAAAAAAGATAAAATAATGTCCTCTAGCACAAAGCTTACTGTGAAGTGTCTCTATTTCAATTTTGGCCTGAACTTTGCTTCCACTTGTGAAAGAAAGGAGGTGTAAGTGCACCTTAGAAGGGGAAAAAATGGCTACATTTCAAAACCTCTGTAAATATTAAATAACTTAATTACATGAACAAAAAAGGCAAGTGCTATTAAAACAGCTGATGCCAGCTTTGGGCTTCAGAGTGGTTGTACCATTAACCAGTGAGTTGCAGAGGAAATATTCTTTGCTCCAAAGCTACAAAAAAAGTGGCTGTGTAGACTGAGCATGGAGGTTTGCAGTGCTGGTGCTCCTACCCCAGACAATACCAGATGGGTGGTGAGGCATCAGAAAGGATACAGGAACAGCATCCAACAGGTGACAGAAGAAATGTGGCATTTCCTCCTGTGCTGGGCTCTGCTGAGGCACCTCCAGCCCTGGGGGCAGCCCCTCACTCCAGCAAGGACATGGAGGGGCTGGAGTGTGCTCAGAGAAGGGAATGGAGCTGGGAAAGGGTCTGGAGAACCAGGAGCAGCTGATGGAGCTGGGGAGGCTCAGGGGAGACCTTCTCCCTGACAGGAGGGTGGAGCCAGGGTGGGTCAGGCTCTGCTCCCAGGGAACAAGGGACAGGACAGCTGGAAGCAGCTTCAGTTTGCCCCAGGTGTGGTTTAGGTTGGATACAAGAAAATCTTCCCTGAGAGAGTTGTTAGGCATTTAATAGGCTGCCCAGGGGAGTGGTGGAATCACCATCTGTGGAAGTGTTTGAAAGGCATGTGGATGTGGCACAGGGAACATGGTTTAGTGGTGCCCTTGGCAGTGCTGGTTTAACAGCTGGACATGATCTTAAAGGGTTTTTTCATCCCAAGTGATTTTGTGATTCCATGCCCATTGGGGTTTTACCCTCTGCTTGTTCCTTTCATCAGTGGTCTGCTCATCAATCAAATTTGCTTGTAACACAGTCTGGATAAATTCAGGCTTTTCCCCACCAGCTAAATAAATGCTTGTTCTTCCTTAGTTTCTTTTCTGGGTATGTCCCAGGAAAAGTCCCAGGGATGTGTCAGCAGAGGATTTGACCAACGTGGTCTAGTGGAAGGTGTCCCTGCCCATGGCAGAGGGAGCTGGATGATTTTAAGGTCACTTTCAACCCAAACCATTCTGTGATTTTATGTGTCAATGTACTACTAAGGTGCCCATAGGTGCAGAAATCCCTCTAGAGAACAGTGTTTGCAAAGCTCTGTCATGCAAATATCCCCTTCCCAAGCAAATTCTTTGAACAAAATTCCTGAGAAATCCCTGTGAGATAACAGCTGGGTGTGACACTAACACATGGGAAGGGTGTAAAGCACAACTTGGCTGAAAATCAAGCCATGGGCTGGGGGTCTGGACAATTTTTTGGCCACATGAGGTGGATCCTCAGGCCAACCAGTTCAATGATCGTGGTGGTGCTCAGATGCCCACAGGTATCTCAGCATGGGCTCTGCTGAGGTTTCCTGGGGAGGAGGGCATTGCTCTCTGTTCATTCAGCTCTTTCTGGCTCTGGACATGGTAATGGACATCTTTGCACCCTGGCAAAACATAAACCAATGTCACTGGACCGTGCTGATGACCCGGCCCAGGATGACTTCATGCATCTGTAACACCTTGCCCTGTTATGCCCCTGTTACAAAGTGCACTGCTTCAGTTTAAAATGTTTCAGTTTAAATATGGCTTTGCACTGAAAAAGAGCAGGCTTAGAGTAAAGATTAAGAAGAAATTCCCATTAATTGCACTGTCCAGAGAAGCTGTGGCTGCCCCATCCCTGGAGGTGTTTAAAGCCAGGTTGGATGGGGCTTGGAACAACCTAGGAAGTTTCCTGTCCTCATAGCAGAGGGGTTGGGACTAGAAGATCTTTAATGTCCCTTCTAATTCAAACCATTCTGTGTTTTTATGATCCTGTAATTCTATCATCAGTGGTTGTCATTTGTGCAACAAAGAATGGGCCATGTGTGATTTGTTGATGGGTTCAGAGGTACCCTGGTTGACACCTGTTTTACACATCTGAAGTGTGGCTGCTTCCTGCTCACATGGCAGGCACTTCTCTGGCGAGGGAGCACTGGAAAGTACCACTCTGGGCTCCTAAACACCTATCCCAGAAGCAGGGACAGAGAAGAGAGTCCAGGCACTGATGTGAATCTGGGGTGACAGGACACTTCCAACCACCTCCAAGAGCAAGCAGGACTTGAAGGATTTACCAGAAGCCACAGCCAGAAGCAGGAGAGACCAAAGGGAGCTTTGAAGCTCATGAATTCAAGACTAAGGAAAGGGGTGAAGTGTGAAATTCCTACAACCTAAATCTGCATTGTTTCTTCAGAAGGATAGAGCAGCTTAGTTCTCCAGTAAGCTTGTGCCTCAGTTTCCCTCTCCATACCCTCGGGTTGCACAGCTTTTGGGTTTGTTTGAAGTTCTGTAAGGAAGCAGATGATGTGGGAGCACACCTCTTCTCCCTCAGCTCAAGATTTAGCTCATCACCCAGGTGATGTGTGAGCCAACAGCACACTTACATAAATATTACCTAGAATGTGAAGTGTTCCCATCCAGGCAGGAAAAATGATCAACAGACAGATGAACCCTCCACTGACTTTCTGCTACCTCAGTACAAAATGCTAAAAATACCCTCAGGGAGGTGATGGATGGACCTTCAAAAAGGCAGGGACAGATGGCCAGGAGCATAATTTTGTCAGCTTTGATGTTTGTGAGAGCCTCCCAAGTGGCACGTGGAGACTCAGGTTGCATTTCGGGCTGATTCTTCCTAGTCTCCAGTGCCTAAATTAACTAGCAATGGAAAAGAACACAATGTTTTGGAGGGAAAGCAGGAACACTGTTGGTGACACATGGTGCAAACAAAGTAAGAACTGATTTCACATCATGGCAGGCAGAAAAATGCTCACTGTAAGAGTAAGAAGGGGTCTTGTCACAGTTTTGCCTGCTTGGCAACTTGACAAAGCAAGTCTTGCTGGTTGGCTGACTCAGGTTCAAACTCCTTGTGAAATCCCAGCTCTTACAGTCTGGCTTGTCATTCACTGATGGTAAAACTGATTTAGCTTCCTGTGAGGGGATGGTAATGGTTCAGAGGAGGATACAGGGATGAAAACAGGCCTGAGCTAGAGGTCCCTGTGGTCTGGGAGAAGCTTTTTGGTGGGGCTTAATTTGGCAGAACAAACTTGGTGTTCTTGCAAAGTCCTCCTGCTTAATGCAAGGTTTTCCCTTTCCATGAGGATGCTCTTCATGCACAACAAGTAGTCTGTAGAAGGAGCAGAAAGAGATTTCCAATCTGAATTCATCCCACTGCAGACATCAGAAGAGATAATGGAGCATGTCCAGAGAATGGCAGCAAAGCTGGGGAAGAGTCTGGAGCTCAACTCAAGCAAAAGCTGAGGGAGCTGCAGAGGCTCAGACTGGAGAAAAGGAGGCTCAGGGGGAACCTTCTCATTCTGTACAGCTGCCTGACAAGAGGGTGGAGCCAGGTGGGAGTCAGGCTCTGCTCTCAGGGAACAACAGACAGGATCAGAGAAAAAAGTTTTAAGTTGTTCCAGGGGAGGTAAATTGGATATTAACGAAAATTTCATCATGGAAAGGTTGTCAAGCCCTGTCACAGTCACCAAGGGCAGTGTTGGAGTCCCCATCCCTGGGGGGATTTTACAGGCATGTAGATGTGGCACTTGGGAACATGGGTTACTAGTGGCCTTGGAAGTGCTGGGGGAACAGCTGGACTTGATCTTTGAGAGTTTTTCCAATCCAAATGATTCTGTGATTCTACAAAATAAACACTGAGTTGGACCTTATTGTGGTACCTGAGCTGTGGTCTCTACCACAGGAACAGATCTGTCATCTTCTGAGGGACCAGTCTGATTTCTATTTATGCCCTGACACATGCTACAGAGGAGGTGAAAGATTCCTAGAAGACTGTGCAGGTATCCCTGTCCCCAGAGAGGCTTCACCTGGCAGCCAAGCAGGGCAGAGAGAACCTCCATGATTAAACAATGAGTGTCCCCCTCCCTCCTGCAGCCACTTGCCTGGATGCCCACGAAGAATGCCCTCCAAAAATGCCCCCAAAGCCAGACTATGGGAGGAGCCTTAGCACACAAAAGCTGCAACACAATCAGAGCCATTTTGCTTTGGATTGTTTGGTTTGGGTTTGGGTTGCTTGGAGGGATCAGGGCTCGCTCAGAGGCTCAGCTTGGCCTTTCTGTCCCCACACCTTCTTCCCTGTGGTCCCATTTCCCTGCCCATACCTGCTTTGCCCTGCTGCACCATTTCCAGAAACCAGCTCATCACCATGAAGACCCTGTGCACTTCAGCTGCCACTGCTGGCATTGTCTGAGCAATCCATCAAAAGAATCCTTCCCTATGATAGCAGAATGAGATATCTTAGTAGGCACAGGAGCCAAAATTTTGGAGAAAAGCCCTTTTTGAGCTGTGAGGTTGCAGCCTGTGCAGAGACTTCTGGATTAATGAACAGCCCTGGTAGCTGTAAATCCTCTGTTTTAAGACACATATCAACTCTTGAAGTAAAAATCTCCTAAATATACTACTGCCCTAAAGAGGAAACTTGAAAATCCATAAGCATGGGCTTAACTCATGCAGGTAAATGGTTCTATGGTTATAAACCAGAGAAGGGAATTACAAAGACACATGAGCCCTTCACTGGAGTGTAATGTGTTCTGACAGGCCAAACACAGGAAGTTTCTTAAATACATCCAAACCTCTGGGTGAAGACATTGAACACTGATTCTTTGAAAACAGGGCATTTTCTGCAGCTAAATAACTGTACTGCTATGAGATTTCATTGCCACTAAAACCCAGAAATAAAGGAGTCTAAAACTATTGTGAATTGTTCTTGGCAGAGGAGAGCTGGAGGATTGGCTCCTATCTGTGCTTGTCTGTCCACAGCCCGTGTTTTTCAGACTCAACTTGTGTGAAGTACTAGTAGGGTATTTGAAAAGATGTTATTGTTCAAAAATAATCATGCTAGACAGACAGGTTAATAACAGACAAAGTTGTGTATCTCCTGCATCAACCAAAACATCAAGAAAACAAGTCCTGGGTATTTTCAAAATCATCTATCAAACCAGCACCCAGTGTGTGGCTTCTTGTTGGGAAAAACATCCCTGTGGGAAAAACATCCTTGTGGGAACACAGCCAAGACATTTCTAATCTATTATTTGGGTGCTGATTTTCAGTGAGTGGGATGGGAGAGGAAAAAAAGTTTCAGGACAAGTATTGGTAAGTGAAGTGAGATACTGCACTGCTCTGCTCAAGTGGTGGGAGTCAAAGAATCCAAGAATGGTTTGGGTTGGAAGAGTCCCTAAAAGCATCATGTTCCAGCCCCCTGCCAAGGGCATGGACACCTTCCACTGGACTGGATTGCTCCAAGCCCCATCCTACCTGCCCTTGGACCCTTCCAGGGATGGGCAGCCACATCTGCTCTGGGAAACCTGTGCCAGGGCCTCAGCACCTCACAGACAAGAGTTTCTTCCCAATATCCCATCTAACCCTGCCCTCTGTCAGTCCAAATGAACTCTCCTGATTCTCACTACATGCCCTTGTGAAGGTAGAGGCTGCTCTGGGGCTCAGTTGTATCATCAGGTCGAGGCTTAAGTTCTCCTTCTTTACAAGAAGCTTTGGCACAATTTGCAGCTTCAAGTCACAAAACTAAAGCAGCTGCTGAGGTTGATGCTGTCTATGGTGGTTGCATCTTTACTCCTGACAGTTGTAATAATCCATGAAGCACTAAAGGATTTTGTTATTATTAGTTTATTTATTTAAATGCATATATCTAGGCTGGGATACCATTGCAGTATGTGGAGCAAGAGAAGCAGCCCAGAAAACCCCCATGTCCTGGGCCTGGGCTGATCCCACAGCATGGGCAGCAGGGAGGGAGGATTCTGCTCCTCTGCCCACTCAGCTGAGACCTCACCTGCAGTGCTGCCTCCAGCATCAGAAGGATGGGGAGCTACTGGAGACCTTAGAGCCCTGCCAGTGCCTAAAGAGGCTCCAAGAGAGCTGGAGAGGGACTTTGGACAAGGGCCTGGAGTGACAGGACAAGGAATGGCTTCCCACTGCCAGAAGGCAGGGTTAGATGGGATTTTGGGAGTAAATTCTTGGCCGTGATGGTGATGAGGCCCTGGCACAGGTTGCCCAGTGTAGCAGTGGCTGCCCCATGCCTGGAAGTGTTCAAGAGCAGGTAGGATGGGGCTCAGAGCAACCTGGTCTAGTGAAAAGTGTCCCTGCCCATGGCAGGGCGCTGGAAATGGATGAGCTTCAGCTTCCTTACAGCCCAGACCATTCTGTGATTCTATAATCAGGATTCAGAGAATTTGCACCAAAATACATAAAAGGTGAATATATAAATAGTGAGATGATGGATCTGGACAGATAGTGAACCCAGCAATTCAGCTGTTTTCCATCTGCCTGTCATGACCTAGCAGTGTGATTTTTTTGCAGGCTTTTCCTTCAATTACAATAAGAAGAGGTACCTCAGCCCTTCTTTGCTTGAGATAACTATTTAATTCAACAGGGAACACAAGGAGAATATTCTCTTTTCACTCAGCAGTATGCCAGAGTGATTTATTTCAGTTCTGGACTGCCTTTTGGAGTCTTAGCCAAGACCTGTTGGTCAAGACCCTTTCTTCAGACAGGCTCTTGCAATTTTACATTATTATGCAGATTTCCACAGGCCACTACTAGTGTTGGAACACAGCCTTATGCCCTAATGGGGAGCAAACGAGTCCTGGTGCTATTTTGACTCATAAGGATGGGTGTGGGAATGCCTCAGGGGAGTGAGAAGAAAAATAAACCATCCTTTCACCTCTGAATCGTAGATTTAAGCTTTCCACAGCAGAAAATATGACTTTTTTTTTTTTTTTCAATGAAACATACTGCTAGACATGTCTCTTTGGGCCAAAAAGTGGATATTGCAGCAGCATCTCCATAAACAACTGGAAAAAACTGCTGACACAGCTAGGCATGATCCTGCTCCCACCCAAAAAACTAGTCAAAAGTTGAAACATTCTCAGGGCTGTTTCAGTAGCGATGGATACATGTCCTCTGCACCTAAGAAGCTCTACATGTTCATTGCTTTCCACAGGCTTTTTTTTGAGGGATGTTGAAATGCTTCTTAAATACAGATTATTCCACTTTCTCCAAATTACAGAAGATGAAACTGAGATTAGGGAAGAGACAGAGCCCTGATCCTTTGTCCAGAGATATAGCAAAGTCCCTCCTTTACCAGGTTACCCAGACATGATACAGTTATGAAAAATCTGGTTTAATGTCATGGGAGCTGGGACAGAGCCATCTGTCCCCAGAAATCTCATGTGGCAAGCAGAGATACATTAAAATCTTGGTGTGGACACTTGTTTCTTATTGCTCAGTTAATAGACATGTTGTTAGAAGAAAATGAGGCTTGGTCAGTGGTTTAGACATTGCCTGCAAGTTATCTTAATTAAAATGATAGTTAATGAAACCATTAGAGTTTCTGTTAAGTTTTAAAGTTTTCATTAATTCAATTTTCATTAAAATTGATTTAAAAATGCATCAAAATGACTAAAATTTTCTCCTTTCTACCTTTTCTCTTGATTTCATGATTCTGTCAGGAACCCAGAACTCCCAGAGCCAACGGGGGAAGATAAAATCAGCCAAGAGTGGGGTGGGAGAGCATTTGAGCAAGAAGAGGGCCAGGGTGCCTTAGAAAAGAAGAAACTGGACATGCCCCATCCATGTGCTCTGCCAGCCCAGGGGCCCCTGTGTGCTGGGCTGATCCCACAGTGTGGGGAGCAGAGGAGGGGGGATTCTGCCCCTCTGCTCTGTTCAGGTGAGACCCTGCCTGCAGAGCTGCCTCCAGCCCTGGGATCCAACATCAAAGGAATGTGGAGATGCTGGAGAGAGTCCAGAGGAGGCCATGGAGATGCTCTGAGGGCTGGAGCCCCTCTGCTCTGGAGACAGGCTGGGAGAGCTGGGGATATTCCCTGGAGAAGGAAAGGCTCCAGGGAGACCTTATAGCCCCTGCCAGGGCCTAAAGGGGTTCTAAGAGAGCTGGAGTTGGATTTTGGGCTGGGGGCTCAAGTGACAGGACAAGGGGATGGCTTTCCACTGCCAGAGGGCAGGGTTGGATGGGGTACTTGGAAGAAATTCTTCCCTGTGATGGTGGTGAGGCTGTGGCACAGGTTGCCCAGAGCAGCTGTGGCTGCCCCATCCCTGGATGTGTTCACGGCCAGGACGCTGCTCAGAGCAACCTGCTCTAAAGGAAGGTGTCCCTGCCTGTGGCAGGGTGTTGAAAATGGATGAACCTGAACGTTCTGTGCCAACCCAAACCTCCTGCGACTCCATAAAACAGGGCATGAAACAGCTTGTGAAAGGGGCGGGCTCTGCTCGGTCTCCGCGCTCCCAAATCCCGATTTCACGCCGAAAGCAGCACCGGGGGAAGAGCTGAAGATCTCTCCCAGCCCCGGCTGAGATCCCCGGGCTCTGTCCCGCCCCGTCCCCTCCCCCGTCCCCTCCTCCTCCCCGCTATATCTGGGTACGGCCGCGCTCTCTCCCGCTCGCGGTGCTGCCGGTGCCCTGCTCCATCCCATGGCCCTGCCCGAGCCCTGAGCACGCTGCCCACCATGAAGACCATCATCGCTGCCTACTCCGGGGTGCTCCGAGGTACGGGGGAGGGCTGCCGATGAGTTCATCCATCCCGCGGGGGGATGGATGGTGCGGGGTCCCGGTGCCGCAGGGGGATGGATGGTGCGGGGTCCCGGTGCCCCGGGGGGATGGATGCTGCGGGGTCCCGGTGCCCCGGGGGGATGGATGCTGCGGGGTCCCGGTGCCCCGGGGGGATGGATGCTGCGGGGTCCCGGTGCCCCGGGGGGATGGATGCTGCGGGGTCCCGGTGCCCCGGGGGGATGGATGGTGCGCGGTCCCGGTGCCGCAGGGGGATGGATGGTGCGGGGTCCTGGTGCTCCGGGGGGATGGATGGTGCGGGGTCCCGGTGCCGCAGGGGGATGGATGGTGCGGGGTCCCGGTGCTCCGGGGGATGGATGGTGCGGGGTCCCGGTGCTCCGGGGGGATGGATGGTGCGGGGTCCCGGTGCCGCAGGGGGATGGATGGTGCGGGGTCCTGGTGCTCCGGGGGGATGGATGGTGCGGGGTCCCGGTGCTCCGGGGGGATGGATGCTGCGGGGTCCCGGTGCTCCGGGGGATGGATGCTGCGGGGTCCTGGTGCTCCGGGGGGATGGATGGTGCGGGGTCCCGGTGCTCCGGGGGGATGGATGGTGCGGGGTCCCGGTGCCCCGGGGGGATGGATGGTGCGGGGTCCCAGTGCCGCGGGGGATGGATGGTGCGGGGTCCCGGTGCTCCGGGGGGATGGATGGTGCGGGGTCCCGGTGCTCCGGGGGATGGATGGTGCGGGGTCCCGGTGCCGCAGGGGGATGGATGGTGCGGGGTCCCGGTGCTCCGGGCTGCGGTGGGAGCAGCCCCCCAACACTCAGCCTTGTGATATCCCCCCTTTTTATGGCCGCAGGAACGCTGCTCAAAGGGAATAAGGAGGGGGAAGAGAGATGTGCAATGGCGGGGAGGCAGCTGTAGCTTTTCTTGGGTTGAGGATTACAGGTCTCTGCGCAGGTTTAGTGTTTTAGCGGCTCGGGATGCACTCCTGGCTCTGGCTGGTCTTGCACGTTTTGCATATATATATATATATATATATATAAACTACAGTGAGTTTGCACCTTGAAATGTGGGCGTGGGGCACTGGCGTGTAAATGAGTCTTTCCTCCCCCCCTTTTTGTCACGGTAGGAAGAGAAGTGTGGTATTTTACTGGCACTGCGTGGCTGGTAAAGTTCAGTCTCAGCTCTGTGTTCATAGAATCGTTTCGCTTGGGAAAGGCGTCCTAGCAAGTCCTGCTGTTTCATAATGCTGTGGTCCCCACACCTCCATCGAGGAGAGAGCGGAAAAATGGCAACGTGTTGCTATTTTTGCTGTGTTGTAATGAGGAGGTGAAGAGTCAGTGATCAGCGGGAGTTCCGTGGTGACCACTTCTGCCAAATTTGCTTTAGCAGCCCTCGGTGCTGGTGGCTTGTTGAGAGAAGTGGAATGGGTGGCAGTGGCTGGCACCCAACACTCTTCCCTGCACGCTGCAACATGTTGGGTGAAGGCTTTGGAGTACAGGAAATCCCAAACCACCTTGCCTGCTTGTAAAGGCATCTCAAAAGATCTTGCAGGAATAAACATTCAGCAAGTCGAAATGTTTGGCTGGGTAGAGTTTTGTGTCCCTTCTGCAAGGGTGCTTGGCTAGAGAAAGGTCAAGATTTGCAAACTTTGTGTGAAATTTGGGGCTTTGTGTGAAAATGCGGACAGCGATTTACCCTGTGATTTGTGGAGAGTCCTTGAGTGGTTACTCTGTGTCCACGAAGACTTTTTGCCCTCAAAAAGCGACCTGTGAAATGGATTGATTAAACAAATCATTAGCAGAGCTGAAAGGACATGAACCTGGTGAATTAACCTCTGAGGTCTTGTTTTTGCACTTGTCTTGCCCGGTCCTGGGTCTAGAGCTGCTGGTGCTCATCTCAGCCAGAAGGATTTTAGAGATTGATCTGAAGGATCAGTTGAGAACCGATTGGAGAGAAGACCTGCATGTGTTTCCTGTATTCAGATCTGTTTCTTAAAATAACTTTGCTTGCATGACTAGCAGAGGACAAGTTATATTTTCAGTTGAGAGAGGTCATTTGAATTAGCAGCATGTGAACTGTTATATTGAAAGTTAACTGCAAACTAAGTGCAGAGAATAAATAATTCAGGAAACCTATAAAATATGTAGGGTTGACCTGAGACCTCAGCAGCCACCCTGTTGGCACTGGCATGTTAATGTTGGATCTAGGACACATGCATAATTCAAAATGGAGTGTGGTTTAGGGACAGTGATTGGCCTCATCTCTAGATAATCCTGATTAGTGATGGAAAGCTGTCTTAACTCTCTTCAGGTCAGTTTTCCTCTGAGGCACCTCGTGGAGATCCTGCAGTGATATTTGTGCTTTTTAAGCTAATTTTATGTATTTCTGCCAGGGGAGACTTGGATGTTGCCTTGGTGACTGCAACATCCACCAACCCCTTGCCAGTGCTGTAGCCTGCCTGGGCAGGAAAGCACAGGGCTGGCTTCACAGCCAAATCCAGGTGCCTCCCAGAGGAGCTCTGACTTGGGCTGGGTTTGGGGATAGTGATGTGTGACCCTGCAGATCAAAACTGCCAGAGGTGATGTGGTGTAGAGGTTCATTCATGAGACCTTATGTACTGCTTGATCATGTTGGACAACATCTCCAATTACAGAGGGTGTGTTGAACAAACCCACTAGATTTTTTTTTCTTACCTCCCTCAATATTTTTTTTCTACTTTTCATGCTTGTGTAAAGGGCTGACTTTGGGGTGAGCATGGCTCATACTGTCCTTTAGTCTTATTGCTTTCCTGGCATCTGATTTTCTCCTGGTGCTTGTAAATTTGGCTGAATTAAGTCTGATTCTATTTAAATACAAGGAAAAAAAAAAAAAAAGGCATAGGCATCTGCCTCTACATCTATCCCTGTATATGTACAGAGGATATCCTTTTTTGATATCAATCCAGTATTGCACAAATCAGAGCAGATCTTGGACCAATGCCTAGGGTTGGATGATGCTCTGAGACACCTGGTCAGGTAGGAGGAGCTGTGGTCTCATCTTGACCTGCCCCACTTTGGCCTTAGGATGCTCAGGAGATCTTCTCCTTGTGTTTGGCAGAGCAGCAAAGTCTGTCTCATCCCTCTCTCCTGAGGAAAGATGCCAGTGTGGCTGTAACACTGAAAGGCTGTGTCTTTTCTAATGTTTCATCAGTCAGAAGTTTGGGAAGAGGAAGGTGATGTTGCTTAGCTTTACATTGGAGTTAGTCTTACCCTGCATGTGAGGTTTAGCAGAGCTCAGTTCTGCTCTGGGGTGGGCAGCCTGGGAGCTCCTGTTTTGGGAGAACAGGATCACAGCTGGCAGCAATGAGGTGTTTTCTCTTGACAGGGTTGTTTGGGAGGTGGAGGTCTGGGCTTGCTCATATGAGAGCTCTCATGTGCTCTGGACACACTGATGAGCTGTAGTAAGATGGGTCATTCTCTCTTGTCCAGACTGTTCAGTCTTGCTAACTTAAATCTAAGCTTCTTGGCTGGTCTGGGACAGTGGGGTCTTGTGCTTACCTCACTTTAACCCACCTACAGCTGTGAGTGTGGAGACTGAGGGCTGAGTTCAGTGCTGTGAGTAAATGCACAGCTAACATGAGAAATGTCACGACAGATCGATTTACTGGGGCTGGAGAATCCCAGCTCCTTTCTAAAAGAGCTGATATAAATTTTTATTTGCATGTCCCTGTTAACAATACTGTTGATTCCCAGTTGTAGATACAATGCACTGCAGATAATATGGGATTGAGTGGCTTCCTGGGACAGGAGCAAACTCTTCTAAAGCTGTTTTCAGTTGCTCTGGGCTGGTTACTCATCGTTTGTCACAGCACGGCTGGTCTGTAGCTGGACAGATAAATTTGGCTATAACAGAAATTTAATTTGGTTAATTTAGTTTGTTATAGAAGTAAGCAAGTCTCTGGGTGGGCAGTGATAGGTTGGATTTAAACTTAAAGTGGCAACTTCTGCTAATTCTGTTTTATCTTGGATGCTGATATATTATTAGTCAGGGAACTGGGTGGTGTTGAGACTCTGACCAATCAGTTGTCTAAGCCCAGGAATTTTGAACCCTCTATAAAAGGAGGTTTGGAACAATAAACCAAGCTGTTTGTTGCATGATTCTCTGTGAGTCCTGTGTCTGTCTCTAACCTATGACCTCACATAGCAATTTCTTAACAAATTGTTTATTCTGTAGTGAATATGGTTTTGCTTGGGGTAAACCTAAGACACAAAAGAACTTGTGTTGCTCAAGGGGTTTTATAGGTGCAGCAGCATGCTCTTGCATGGGAGGCTGAGTCCTTCTGAATATTCTAGTACTGGTCTGTTTTTCTTAGCCTCCAATTCAGCTATGCCTCCAATTTCAGCTTCTCTGCCAAATATGTAGCTCAAAATGCCCATTTACAGTTTATGCTTTGATGGCTCTAATACAGTTTTCCTCTAAATAAGCTATGTGAAGCAGTTTAATTCTTGGCCAAGAATTAACATGCTAATTTTCTGGAAAAGGTGGAAGATGAAGCTTGGCTTTAACAAGGCTTCAGTGTATTGTTAGCTATATGTAACCCTTGTACTTCTCAGTTAATTTTTGTGGCTGACTTTTAATTAAATCCTGTCAGTTGGGTTTTTCTGGTGTGAAGTCCTGTTTACTTCCACTCTCAGGATCTTTGACTCTACTTCCCTGCCTAGATAAATGTTGTTTGTGTAATTTATCTGAAATAAACTGTGCTGGAAGAACACCAGATGCTGAGTCCATATTGCAGGACTCAAATGCTTGGTCAAACCATTTGCTGACTCGAGGATCTCCTTGGTAGCAACTCCTGCATTTGATGTTAAATGGAATTAAATGATGGTGAGCCCTTTAGAGGAAGTATTTTCTCTAATGGACTGAAGTGTCAGTGTTGGGTCATTCTTCTGTGGCTGAGTGCTAACACCACTTTCCCCCCATTTCTGTTGACTTGTCAAAACTCTTCTGCTCTGTGTCACTAGTGACTGGCCTGGCTCTCCAGAGCATGGAGGGTCTTTCCAAAAATGCCTCCTGGCTGCTGAAGCTGAAAGGAGCCAAGGCTTGCATGGGAAGTTGAATACACAGTGCCAGGTCTGTCATGAGGAAAAGGAAGCTCAGGACTGTCTGGGAAGGATTGTCTTGGCACTAAAATCTGTAAATGCCTGGTTGATGAAATGGGTTAATCTAGAGTCTGCAGGTTTGGTGCAGAGGCAGTCCTGATGAACTTGCCAGGTTGACTGACCATTCCCATGGTCCTTTCCTTTCCTACTGGGCATCTTTCATTCCTTAACTGGGAATTAAATGTTGATATTCAGGTTATGGTAACTACTGACTTTTCTGGTGTGGAGAATCTTGTTCTCTTTAGAGGATATCTTTGTTTTCAGCTAATAACTGACCCAGGACACTTGTCCAAGGGCAGGTGCTTAGAGCTGTCTCCCAAGCCACTGCCATCCCTCTGTCTGCAGGAGTTGAATGTGAGTTTTATGTGGCTGACAGGTTGATTTGTGCTACCCAATACTGGTCTATTTACAAGGCTGGCAATGCCTACAATTTGTTCAAACATCTAGAAAATGCAGAAGTACAAATTCTCATCTCGAGGGGTAAACAGTTGTTCTCTTTGGGAAGAGGATAGGAATTTAGCTGATCCAAGGCTGGGATGTTGGGTTTATGCAGCCAAAGAGGTTTGGTAGTGTAAATGCAGGTACTGGAAGAAAAAAATTACACTGGACTGGGCTTTTATTGTGAGTCACAAATAATCTCTAAGACTTTTGGCTTCTTTTGAGGACCTAGATGTATGTCCAGTGACACCACTATTGCTAAATGCTTTCTTTAAACTTGTACCAGATAATCCTCAGTCTACATCAAGTCTGTCCACCTGCAATTTTGTAAAGGTTTTGGGATAGCAAGTTCCTGGAGCTGTGGCCCCTCAGCAAGAATTGAGCAACCTGATCTAGCAGAATGTGCTCCTGTCCATGGCAGGGTATTGGATTGAGATGAGCTATAAAGGCTTATTCAAATACAAACTATTCCAAACCCAAAGATTTCTTTTACCCTTGAACAGGCAACTGGCTTTGTAAAAAAACAGGGTGAAGTTCATCCCTTAGCCCAAATTTGGGGATTTGCTGCTAAATTTTACAGCATGGGATTGCTGAATGTCACAGCTTAGATACTTTAGTGTGGCAAGTCAATATACAGTGACAGTTTAACTCAACATATTCTCCTGTCTCCTCAGAAACAGAACTGCTTGCTGGATTCATTCTTAATGCTGCACTATGTTATCTTGTAAAGAACTGCCTACAGCTCTAGCTGCCGCTTCAACCTGGATTAGTGCTGTAGGTTTGTTTACTCCATGTTGTAGTGGTATGATCTATCCCAGGCTAAAACTTGATCTGCTTAGAGTACACACTAGTGGGATTGTCCATGTAACATGGACTAAGCAGAACCAAGGGTCTGAACTGGGTGGTCTGGCTGTAAATTTAGACTGCAGCCTTTGGTGTGGCTCCCCCCTGAATATTGCCAGGGATGAGGCATCTTTGGGTAACCTGTACCAGTGTTTCACCACCCTCATAGTCAAAAAATTCTTCCTTGTCTAATCTAAATCGACCCTCATTCCTATGAAACAGTTGTTTTACATTTTTAAAGGATGTTCCAGTGAGAGTGTCTTTGTAGGAACAACCAAAAATCCCAGAGCCTGCTTATACCTAGAGAAGCTGTTTTCAATCACTTCCATTTGACTGAGGGTGAACACTTGCTATGCTATTACCACGAGCAGGGTCATATCTTGTCAGCAAGAACAGAACCTATTCAGTGTAATGGCTTCTTTCATAGTCCTGATAACAGGCTGATCCTTAAATAAAAAAGGAAATAGGTAAATACACATGAATGTGATCTGTATTTTGACCAGTGCTTGTAAATAAAGTAATGAAGAAAAGTGAAAGAAAACCCACTTGCCAGTGCTTCCTTCTGGAGGCTGAGTGTATTGCCTGAAGCTGCAGTGGGTGGTTCTTCATATAGAAAGCAAGTGTTTTCAGTGCTTTACTCACTTTTGGTTTTTTCCTTGCTTGAATATCTTAAGCTTCTGCAAGAATGGCTTTCAGCTCCTTCCTTATTTACTGCTTTAGGAGTGCTGATATTTCCCTTACTTGCAGAGCTGTGGATCCTCAGGGCTGTGTGCTGAGGTGTTGCTCAAGCAGCCCTTGGGCTGTGCTGAGTAAAGCTAGAGCACAGAGCTTTCCTTGAACAGCTCTGGGATTGTGCAACAGGCCCTGAGAAGGGTGGATGAGAATAGCTCAGACCACAGCCTGGTGTCTGCTTGCCTGTGCTTTGAGGCAGCTGATCTTTATCTTGCTGTGAGCTCAGGGAGTGCCCTCTTATCAAGCACCACTTCCAGGGACTGGCAGTTTGAGGTGAGGGTTTGTGTTAGGAACATCTGTTAACATCCTCTGCACTTCTGTGGTCAAGTGAACAGAGGCTTGCTCAGGTGGGTACTGATGGTCACCCGTTAATCCCCTCCAGTATTCTGAAAAAGCTGGATGTTGGCACATGGCAATCCTTCTTCCTGGATGCCCAAACTCCATGGAAAATATTAGCTTTTAGCAAACCTTGCTCTAAAAGCAAGCTGCACATTTATCTGAAACCTCTTACTAAATAAGTTGGACTTGATGACCCTTCCTTCTATGATTCTATTTCAAAGGAAAAACACTCATCCCTTTGCTCAGTGTGCAAATGTAACTTTATTTCTTTTATTTTTCTTTCTTTAGGCACTGGATCAAACATTCTTTCTGCTCTGCAGGATTTGTTCTGGCTCTTGAAATCCAAAGTAGAGAAACAACTCCAAATCATCTCTGTGCTGCAATGGGTTCTCACTTTCCTTATCATGGGTAACACCTTTTGACCTAAAGCAAAAATTCAGCTGTAGTTTTAGCTGTAATTCTGGATGAATTTTAATGCAAAAATGTTAACTTTTACATAAGCATTAATTACTAGATGTGTACTGCAGCAGTGTAGTTCCTGGGGTGCATGGATTTTGTAAACCAGTTACATTGATATTTTCAACTATAAATGACTTTTCCTGGCTCTAGAAAATCACAAGAGCTATGGAAAGACTGACTGATGTTTAGCTCGTGCCTGTGTCTACCCTGCAAATGAGGCTGAAACAATTGGAAATGTCTTACTTGGCTCGCTCATGGGAATATCCACAGAGATTTCTTAGGAGCAGCTGGTAACTGATGCAAGTGATTGCAACAGGAATGTCTTCCTCTTGACTTGGTCTCCTTCCAGGAAGGACCAGAGATGGGCAAGAAATGTTTGTGTTAGAGCAGTAAAAGAGTAAAGCCTGTTTGTCCCTGGGTACTTGGATTATGTGAAGCCTCAGGCTGCTCTCCTCCATTGGATTGTTAATAATTAAACTGGAGAATGGCTGCTCTCAGCATCTGTCTCACTCTGCCTTCCCAGTTCAGTTTGTGCTAAAATGACCATGTCATTTGTGGGTGGGATCCTTGGCACCCTGGTGGGATGGCTGATGCAGAGCTGGTGTAACCTGTGGGGAAAAAAACCCCTTGGTGTGAGCCACAAAGAAATCTTGGTGCTCATTGAGTCTGATGAAGCAGCTGCCCTACCTGGAGAGATAAGAGATGCCTGGAGGCACCAGGAAGGGAAGGTTGAGCTTTTCCAGAGCTCTAGAGGAAGCTGCCTCAGCCCTACATATGGGGTTTTTAGGCAAATCCAATTTGATTGAGGATTAATGATCTCAGACTGAGACTAAGGTTTCAGCATAGAAGAGTCAAAAGGCAAGGGGTGTAAAGGGAGACCAATGCCTGATGCAACCTTGTTTTCTTCTTTCTTGCACTCTCCAGGTATTGCTTGCACTTTAATCCTCATGTACATACTGTGCACAGATTGCTGGGCCATTGCTGCTCTATATTTAGCCTGGCTGGTATTTGACTGGAATACACCAAAGAAAGGTAAATATTGCAGAACAGATCCTTGTTCTTAAAGTGTCCCTGTCTCCATGTTTGTAGAAAGAAGCACTTCCTTGTAATGGATGACTTCCTTTCTTAGTGTGACTTTGACTGAATCACTGACCCAAAGCATTATTCAGTGAAGCATTTAAATGTCAGCCCTCAGCATGAGCAGTGACTGCAGGTTTTACTGATGCTGAGGGCAATACAAACTTAATATTTACTACTCTTGTGCCATTGCTGGCTTTTACTGACATATTTATAAGGCATAGGTTCTTTCTGTAGTTCAGAAAGGTCTTGAATCTTCAGGTCTTTCTGTCCTCTCCAGCTCTTGCAAGGTTCAGATTGTGATGTGATTATTAAGATGTGGCTCCTCTATGGAGTCAGTGTTGCTTCAAATAAAGCAGAAAACTTCATTTCAGAAAAAGACTCCCCAAAAACCCTGTAGAAACCAGCTCTGGGAACCAGCAGTCATAACAAGCTTTGGCAATTACTTTTGTAGCCAGATGAGCAAGTTCTCCATTGCTTCAGGATGACTGAAATCATGCAGGATTTTGGCCTTTCCCAAAGGTTGAATCTGAGTGTTTCTGGTTTGAATTGTAGAGTTGTCTATGGTGAATTTACAGTCAGGCTCTAATTTGCTTGAAGTACCTTGTATTCCAGAGTGTGCACTGATTTCAGTGAATGATGCAAGTATCCCATATGGAGGAATGAAAGTTGATTCCTCTAGTGTGACAGCAAACCCTGGAGTCCTTTAGACTTTTTGATGGACAGCCATGTGGAAAGAGCTTTAAAAACATGATTCATTTTTCTCAACAGGGGGAAGAAGGTCCCAGTGGGTGAGAAACTGGGCCATATGGAGGTACTTCAGGGATTATTTTCCAATAAGAGTAAGTAAAAATTTAACCCCATACCCTGGGATTTAACAGCCTTAGTGTCTTGTACTGGCACCAGTCTATCTGTGACACTGAACTGTAAGCAGGACATGGCTCAGTTTTGCCATACTACTGTTTGTGGCAGCTGTGCTTAGAAAATCTGAAATGTATCATCAGTAATGGCAATGTGATTGCCAGAAGCTGCTGTTTCTAATGGTCTTAGTAGATTCTTGGAGACAATCTGCAATCCTTGTTCATCTCTCCAGCTTCTGGAGACACTGGCACAGGTTGTCCCAGCAAGTGGTGGCTGCCTCATCTCTCAAAGTGTTCAAAGCCAGGCTGGATGGGGCTTGGAGCAGCCTGGTCTAGTGGAAAGAGTCCCTCCCTATGGGAGGGAATTGGAATTGGATGATCTTTAAGGTTCCTTCCAATACAAATCACTCTGTGATTCTCTTCTGTGCTGCAGCAGTCCTGTGTAGTGCCTGACCCTAACACTGTTCCCCTCTCATAAATCATAAAATCTAGCTCAGTTTTTACCTGTTTTCCAGTAACACTTCTGCTCTGGGCTGTATTGGGTCAGAATATCTGGGACCCCTCTTCACCAAATATCTTAGCACTTCTCAGGGAGCAGTGAAATTTGTCCTCAAGTCTGTTTGCTTTGGAGAAGTGGGTTTTCCCCCAGTGGGAATAGCTTCAGTTCTCCAGCTTGTAACTTGCTCACCACATACTTGTATTTTTCCTGCTGGTTCAGACATGTTGCAGAAAGAGGACAGGGCTGCCAGACTGCTCTGGGACTGCAGAATTAGCTGGATGCCTTGGAGGGGAGCAGGGGTCAAATTCGGCTAGGAGGGAACTTGATCCCTTTGGAAGGGCACACAGCTGAAAGGACTATTATGTAAGGCTGTTGGCAAGTTTTATTCAGCTTCAGTATGAGGGAGGGACCTTGATACAGCTTTTGAGCCACCTATCCCCAGGATAGTCCAGCCTCAGAAAGGAGCAGGGAATCCAATTCCAGCAGGATGCCAGAGCAGCTTAGGCTGGATTCTTCCTTTGCAAAGTCACTTGAACTCTCAGGGTCCCTGAACATGCTGCTGGTGAACAAGCCTTTTGTTGTACTCTTAGAAACATAGAACCATTTAGGTTGGAAAAGACCTTTAAGAGCAAGTCTGACCATTAACCCAGCACTGCCAAGTTGACCATGAAACTTGCTGTTGTTAACAGGTAATTCTTGGCAAGTCCAAGTGTACGTGGAAAAATTCACTGTGCCTGCACAGGCTGGAAGTCAGCCTGGGTCTCATGGCTGACAGAGAGCTGAGCAGGCTCTGCTGTGGAAGATGGGTCTCAGATGTGTTGTGGTCTAGTACCAAGTCCTCAGTGCTGCACTAAACACTGCTGCCTTGGATGTTGCTGAGGTGGGCTCTGTTATGCTGGGGACTTGATTCCAAAGGGAATCACCACCTGTAGTGCTGGTTCTGCTGTTCCATCATTCCTTTGATGGCATATTTATCCTTGTCTTCTGGGAAATATGCTCTGCAGAAGCCCTGCAGGTCAGATTCACTGTGGTTATTAAAAGTTTGTCAAAGATCTGGGTTTTTTAAGTAGGTTTAGAGATGAGATGGGGTAGATAAACTAAACTTTGCAGCAGTTTTAAAATAAATACTTGCTAGTTCACATAGCTTATTTGTGAGAACTCCTTATAGGTGTAATTCCTTTGCCACTAAAGGGGAGGAGTTGTGCAAGGTTTATGGAATCCACTGGTAATTCCCATGCAAAGGGCAGAACAGGAGGGCTGACAGCTGGGAGATGACTCCTGCATGTGTTTTGGGGGAGCAGCCAGCTGGCTGCAGGCTTGGTAAAAGCTGCTACAGGGATCTTAGGGTAGAGGGGTGCTAGAGGTGGTTTTTTGCAGTTATGGGGCTGATGCATGAACAATGCATTAGTATGAACAATATCTCTTTAGCATTTTAGGAATGGTACCAAAAACCAGAATGCCTTGAGCATGGGAACTCCAGGGTTAAACTAGTTAACTATTCTTGGTCAAGAGGGAGATGGGTCATTTGTTTAAATGTTCTCTCTGCAAAAATCCCTTTTACTGGATCCTGATCTGTGTAATGGCTCAGTAGGATCTGGTTTGTGTCCCAGGGCTTTTGGTTTGTCAGGGCAGCCCTCTGCTGCACCTCATCCTGTGCCATGTGCTTGCTGAGCACTGCAAGGACAGATCACACCAGTGACAGTCACACTGGTGGCACTTGTAATGCTGAACTTGGCTCTGCAAAGTCTGCACACAGAGCTGTGGTAGCTGCATCCATACCTGCACAGGTACCAGCTGTGTTGGGCTATCAGCTCAGATTTAATTCACAGAATCACAGCACAGTTGGAAGGGGCCTTAAAGTTGTTTCATTGCACCCCTCTGCCATGGTCAGGGACACCTTCCATTAGAGCAGGCTGCTTCAAGCCCTGTGTAGCCTGGCCTTGAACACTTCCAGGGATGAGGCAGGTACACATCTTCTTTGAGCAACTTGTGCCAGGGCCTCACCACCCTCACAGGGAAGAATCTCTTGCTGTATTTGACTTGCTGTATTAGAGCATGAGAATCAAGCTCTGCTTCAATGTTTGTGCTGATTAGGCTGGTCTCACTGGAGTCAGCAGTGCCTCCCAGGCTGAAACACCAGGACTATTGTACCCATACCTGGAGATATGAGGTCATGTTTTGTAATACCAGGTGGATTTGGAAAGCAGCCCAAATCTGGCTCAGTTACTCAGCATGAGCAGTGGTTGGCTGCATTCTCTGGGACTTCATGTAGCTGCTCTGACAGTAATCAGCAATTTTAGGGCACTAAAAAATTATGTTTATCTGCTGGTTAATGGCTGGCCTTGTAAATAGTGCTTTAAGCTAAGCAGCACATGAAGCATCTGAGGAATGTTCCAGTGAACTGAGTCCTGGACCTGAAGTGAGAGGTGAAGCCCAAGCCCTTGCAGCTGTATGCATGGGGCTGGACTGGGGCACACATCATCTGCACCATCTCCATCTCATCCTGTTGATCCCAGCAGCCTCCTGGGCACACACTGCTGATCTGAGGGTGTTATGCTGGGGGTACCATGATCCAAAGGTTTGGTTTTGGTAAAGAAGCTGAGCATGTGAACATCTCCATGTGCAATAGGACTCCAGGTAGCCAGGGCTTCAGACATTTGGCTCACCTTTGTCAGACTGTGAGCACCTCAGGTGTGTGCAGGGAGAGCCACTCACTGCAGTGGGAGAGTGGGCATATGGCCAGAGCAGGAATTGCTGCCAAAAGTGTCTTTCCACCCCCCCACCTCCATTTGTCTTGTATTCTGTGTCTTGGCTAGCTTCCTGGCAAAGCTCCTCCTTAATTGTTGTACATGAGTTACAGAATGGAACTAGAAGGATTTGATTGCTCTGTCCTAACCTAGTGTAGTGGAAGGCATTCCAACCCATGACAGGGGGTTAGAACAAGCTGAGCTTTAATGTCCCTTCCAACCCAAGCCATTCTGTGAATTTATGACATGGATCATACTGGGAGCCTGACAGGGGGTCTTCAGGTCCTGGCTTGCCCTGCTGGGAAGTTAAGATAATTTCTTCCATACTGTTGCTGGGTGTGATGCAGCTGAGTGCAGTTCTTGGGTTGTTTTGCAGGCTTACATGCTCATGGGACATGCTGCTTGGATCTTGCAGGATGAGCTCTGGTTTCCTGCTCTCTGCATGCTTCCATCATCAGTGCTGCTCAGCTCTCACTCAAACAACTGATTATTTTTCTGCTCTTTGGCTCCTGGTGCTGAGCAGCAGTGGTTCTGCAGTCCCCTTTATCCACTACTGAATGTGCCACTGTTTCTAAAAATAAAATTAGCAATATGGTTTTTTAAGCTGTGTCTGGCACTTAAATACTAACACTCATCTCCTTTACACTATTGCACTGGCTTACTGTTTCTATAGGCTGGCTTAGTTCTGTGTGAAGAAATCTGTTATTATTAGACAGGTGGATGAACTTTGCTCCCAGAGAAACAGGTTTGGTGTCTAACAGCAGCTGAGAATAGGTGTGTTAGTGCAATGGGGTGAAGGTTCAGCTTCACTTCCAGTGCTGATTGTCTGGCTGAGATGCAGCAGGGATGTGCTGACTCTGCCTCATCATGGGAGCACCAAGGCTCCAAAGAGCTGTGTGGGACTGGAGAAGACCTTGAAGGCAAAAGAAAAAACCAGCTGGGGGCTCAGAACAGAGTTGCAATAGTGTTGTTCAGTGACAGCTACAGCAATTCCTTGAGGCAGCCTGATAACACTGTTTGCTTCTCAAGGGGAGGGTTCAAAGAAGCAGCTGTGAGTGATCAGCCTCCTGAAGAGAGGCATGGAATCATGGAATGGTTGGGCTCAAGGGACCTTTAAATGCATTCTAGATCCAAAGCTCCATCTTGTGCACTTCACTGTCTTCACTCTTGCTTGAGTCTAGAAATACATGATTTACACTATTTCAGAAATTTCTGCTTCTAGATTAAATTTAGGGAGAGGTGAAGATATTGGCAGGTCAGACCCTGCCTGGGCTGAGTTTGTGCATTAGCAGATTCAAGACCTGCACTTGCAGAGAAGTGCCCAACCCTGTCTGATGTCTATTGGTTTAGGTTCCCTGGCTTGACTTGGGTGGAAGAACACATAGAATCTCTAAGGTTGGAAAAGACCTTGAAGATTGAGTCCAACTATTCCAGTACCTTTGGGGTAATTTTTCCCTAATACCTAATCTAAATACCTGAGGCTGTGTCCTCTTGTTCTTTCACTTCTTACTAGAATAGACTGACCCTCACCTGCAACCTGCATGGGACAAGCAGGGGAAAAGCACATATGTGTGAAAACCAGGCTGAGTCTCAGCCCTTCTCCCTTGCCATTGTTTAGTTGGATCCCTGCACAGCCCTTGCCCAGCTCCTGCAGTGGTGTGGGTGATTGATGGTCGTGGCTATTGCCAACCCTATGGCTCTGTAACAGGAGCTCCTGGAAAACATCCACAGTGATAAGGCTGCAGCTTGGCTGGGGCTCCTGTGAGGTATCCAAGCAATGGGCTCCACTGGGTGTCCTTGCAGTGTGGAGGGGCTGGAGCAGGAGGACAGCTTGTCTTCTGCATGTGTGCTCTGCCAAGCTCAGCATGCAGGTGCCTCGTGCTCCGGGATGACAAGGACAGACCCTCTTTCAGCTGTCTCTCCTATAAAAGGAGCTGTGCTTGGTGCAAGTGAGAGATGAGGCTTGGAAATCACCACCTTGCTCTGACAGGAGCTCTTAGGGAGGAGTGTCTGCTGCTTGTCCAGCCCAAGCCACGTGTCTGTATCTACCAGGCCTCTAGTCAAAAAGTCAGAACAGTCCCCTAAGGTCATCAAGTCCAACCATTCTGCCAGAAGTGCCAAGGCCACCACTAACCCATGTGCCCAGGTGCCACATCCACAAAGCTTTTAACTCCCAGGGACCAGTCCTGACCAGGACACTGCCTGGATAGCCTGTTGTAGAACTGATAGATGGAGGGGTTGCTTACCTTATCAGTGCTTTTTTCCTGGAGATTGGTTTTTGGTCTTCAGTCTGTTTCTTGTAGCTATTCAAGGAGACCCTCCTACCTTGGGAAATGAAAGCAAAGTCATCTACTAATTGGGAAAGAAGGGAAAGGGGATGAAAGAATGACTTGGTATAATATAGGCAATGGGGCTCTGCAGAGCTGTCACAGCCACAAGCCTCTGTGCCCTCTTCCTGGAGCTCTGTGTGACCTCAGAGCCAGAGGAAATGGTGAAGGGGACCAGTCAACTTGCAGAACATGCTGCTGCACCATCCTGTGTCACAGCCACTCTTTCAAATAGCACAGGAGCTGTAGCTTCATCTGGGGGCAAGGCTGAGAACGGGGAGGAGGGAGTCCAGTTTCTGGACATGCTGCTTCAGTGTAGCTCCCTGTAGCATGATCCAGAATGAACCTGCCTAGTGCCAAAACACTTCTTGTCCAGGGCAGTGGGGTGGGTAATGCTGGTGTGACATCCTGGAAATCTGTGGGGTTTTTTTTCCAAGGGAGCTGATGTAGAGTAGCCTTTACCTGTACAGTTTGAGGGATGGGGTGCCAAACCTTCAGCTTGTAGGTCTGAGAGCTGCTGGGGTGTTGCAGATGGCAAAAAGTGGCACTATTGCAGCCTGCAAAGAGGAGATGTTTAGATTAGGTATTAGGAAGAGATTATTGACTCTGAGGGTGGTGGGGCCCTGGCACAGGCTGCCCACAGAAGCTGTGGCTGCCCCATCCCTTGAAGTATTCAAGGCCAGGATGGATAGGGCTTGGAGCAGCCTGGTGTAGTGGAAGAGGTTTGGAACTGATTTATTCTTAAGGTCTCTTCCAACTGTACTATTCTAGCATATGGAAAAAAGTTAAATTTGATCTCTATTTTTGTAGGATGAAGCAGCTCTGCTGTGTTTTGTGCTGTGTGCTTCCTCAGGCTGCATGTGTACAGCCCAGGGAAGATGCTCTGACACATGGGATGCTGCTGCACCCAAAAAAGCCCCCTCTGGCAATAATGGGAACAGGGAATGGGGTGTTCTGTGCTAGCTAAGACAGCTGTGGAGAGTCCAAGCTGTTCAGACAGAGGAGCAAAGGGTTAGGAATATTGCACAGCCTGAAAACAACATGATTACAACTCCTAGAGCATGCCCTGCAGGAACCAGAGATGGCTTGAGGTGTCTTGTTGACCCTTTGGCATGTAGGCCAGGGCAGAACCTCTTAAAAGGAGGGATGGTTTCCAGTGGTTACCACCCTTCTGCACATTTTCCCACTTGGAAGGTGGCCAACAGGCCCATTAACTGGTTGGCTCTTTTTTTTCAGGCATTAAGTGAACTTGTTTCTGCTGTGAGGCAGTGATGTTTATGCTCTTTGTCCCTCATACTGGGATCTGAGCCACTAATGTGCTGAGAGAGGGCCTGGAAGGAGGTGTAGCTGTGGCTACAGGACTGAAGAACTTGGTTGGTTTGGGCAAGAGGTGTGTAAGAATTCCTTAGGAAGGAGAAGAGAAGCAAAAGGCCCAGGCTGCATGCCCTGTTCCTACTTGGCTGGCAGGCTTCTTGTGTCCAAGATCAGCCTGTTTATCCTGCTCCCACTGCTCAGGAAACTGAAGTCTAAATAGCTGCTCCTACCAGAGCCTCTGAAATCCAGGAGAGCCCATACATGAGCTCTTAGGCTGTTCTCCCTGATGGGAAGAGAGACAAAACCTGGGGGGATATGACTTTTTTTTTTTCACTTCTCCCATTTTCATTTACTCCCTGAAAATACCCATCTTCAATTGAGCTCTTTTTTCTTTCCTAGCTGGTTAAAACCCACAATCTGCTGACCACCAGGAATTACATTTTTGGGTACCATCCACATGGCATCATGGGCTTGGGTGCCTTTTGCAACTTCAGCACAGAGGCCACGGGTGTCAGCCAGAAATTCCCTGGGATTCGACCATACCTTGCTACCCTGGCTGGGAACTTCAGGATGCCCATTTTGAGGGACTACTTAATGTCTGGTGGTAAGCACAATCACTCTGTGCCATCTCTGCTCATGCTCTTGGCTCGGATCTGTCTTCACTCCTTTCAAGTGAAAGCTGTGTTGAAAGCTCACATAACCACTTCCTGCTGGTAGCACCACTCAAATATTGCTTGCAAATAGTTGTCAAGAGGAAGCTGTGAATAAATGTGAAAATCCTGTTTAGTGAAGGTGTCCCTGTCCCTGGCAGAGGGCTGGAACTGGATGACCTTTAAGGTCCCTTCCAACCCAAACCATCCAGTGATTCTGTGAATATCACTAGTTTGGGCTGCAGGGACTGCTTCTCCTCTGTTCATCCTTAGCTGTGTGATACTCTTGTCTAAAAGCATAGTAAAGGTATCTGACAGCTGTAGGTGTGGAAGGTGGAGATGTGGAACCAAGTTTTCCTAGTTATTGTGTGAAGGTACAGGAAGAAGTTGCACTGAGTGAAAATACTGAGTAACCACAGCCAGCTCAGCTGCTGGGCTCACTACCCCATGACTTGTCACACATCTGTGTTTTGTGGTGGTGGTGGATGCTGTCTGCACCCAATCACACTGCTGGGTGCCTGCCAGGGGTAAAGAGTGAAGTATTGCAGGATACCAGCTGTTCAGAGAGCCCCTTCCCTGAAAGGATTCCTGTAATGGATCCCACGGATTATGCAGTGGTGATTAAGTGTGCTGAATTACATTAATAGGGCTGTGTTAATGGAGTCCAGGATTTTAATGCTGGAGGGCTTGTGAGTTATAACTGGGCAGAAGAAGCAGTGTTTAAAGTACCAATGAAGTGTTCTTGCATGGCCTGAGCTTCCTTTTCAGAGCAAGGACTCCTGTCAACACATAAAGACAGACTGACTTGAACAATCCAGTAACCTGTTTGCTGTTTCTGGAACTGGTTCATCAATAAATGACTTTAAAACAGATATCTTAATAAGTACCATAGCTGGGAAGATGATAGGAGTAGCTGTACCTGACTCTGACTTGTTAGAATTGACTATTTTTGAGACTACTGTCTTAATTGAGGGAGAGAAAAACTAACTGGATCTGGTGCAGAAAAGGTGTTTGTCCCTATCTAGAAAGGGCAGTACATCAAGCTGGTTTTTATCTTCCTGTACTGATGTTAGTTACTGTGTGAAGTCCATAATTTGGGAATCCACAGGAGAGCAGGCATATGAGAAGTTGGGATCTGCTTTCCAGTCTGTCACATCTGTAAATTTAGTTGTGTTGCTTAAGTTTCCATGCAGCCTTTTTATACTTTAAAAAACTATCTTAAGTCTGTTCAGTATGACTGGCAGACAAGACTTGTTGCCAGCCAGAGCTGTTTCCTCCTTTTTAGAAGGAATGTGGGAGTAGGCATTAGCAACATCATTGCTGGCTTGGCTATCCCTGAGCATTTGTGCTTAAACCAGAGGAAAACTGTGCTTCCTCTGTTCCTAGGATCTAAGCAAGACTGCAGGTGTGATGAAGTTCACCTTCTGAAAGCCATCATTTGTCTTCACTTTCCTATATTAGAACTTAAGGGTGCTGATACAAAGGCCTTAACATCACTTGGAATGTGCTGATAATTCCCTCAATCCTTTTTTCAGTGGACAAACCACTTCCAGGTGGAATTATAACAAATCCTAATACTGTACCAATACACATAGTTGGTTTACAATTAATAAGAATTCTTAATTTTGCAGCCTACTAGAGGTTAAGGTACAGCAGGCATGTAAGGCATGAGGGGATGACCAGAAAACCCTCTATAGTGTGGATGTGCTAAAGAGCAGAATTTATCTGTTGCCACTTGTCTCCATGTCTCATTGCACTTTCTAAAGGAACTATTCGGTGCTGTGAGCAGCAGTCACAAGTGTGAAAGAGCTGAACATAAACCTGTTGCCAGACTTGTGTAGCCAGCATGAGCCTTGGTGTGGAGAATGGGACAAAGCTGAAAGTTGGAGCAGTGAGTATAGTCTGAGCCTTTCAGAGGAAAACCAGAGAGATGAAGATTTGTTGAAAGAAACTAATTCTTCATCTTCAGTTCAAGTGTGGTCTGCTCTGTTTTTATCTGGAGCTGGGATAGGTGATGACCCTGATGCCCAGATAGACATCAAGGCTGGCAGACCTGTCCTGTCTAAGTCCCCAGGGCCTGTTTCATCATTTAGTTCTTGGCTCAAGCAATTAATACCATGAGTGTAATAGAGCAATGACCTAAAGTACTCAGATCAGATGTGTTGTGTGATGGGAATGTAAGTCAGGGCATCCCACTTCTCCTTGGCTTATTCTGGTCAATAAAGTGAGGCAGGAGCAAGCTTGGACACCAATTGCAGGATAAAATCAATAGTTTAAAGAACAGACAATCAATTTCTTCACATTTTTAAAGCAATACAGAGGAAATTAAAGGTGCTGTCTTCAGGTTTTTATTTCCCCAGGGTGGGGACTAGTGCTTTAGGGCAGAGATTGCTTACTAAAGGTGAAGGGGGGTCCTGCTCTTTCCAGTGTGGAATAGAGGGAAATACCTTCACAGACACTTTCCTCAGAGTATGAACTTACACAAACACTCTGTCCTATAAATTGCAAGAGCTTCATATTATTTCAGATCTGTCTTAAAAGTTTGTCCATTTATTCTTTTTATATCACTGAAGTCTTCTCCCACATCTACTCCACTACCTAATTTTGCTGAGGAATTGGCCAATATCAGACTCTCATTCACCAAAATAACACAAACTGCTTTCTTCCACACTAAAGGTAAACCAAATCTTACTGTAAAGTTTACATGGAGGGAGGATGTCTGACACCAATGCCTTTGATATCACTAGAAAATCTTTGCTGAAGTCCTTTGATAAAGGAAAATTTTTGAGAGCTGATGTTTATGGAGTTTATGACCAAGTCTAGTGCTGCCAGGTCTAAGAACTGCTTGTTTAGTTGAGGAATAGGTTGCCTGCCAATACCATCCTCTCTGACCACAGAGAGGTTGGACAATTCAACTTGCAATTGAGGCATAAACTTTGTGCTCTGAGAACATCCTGAAGTCACCAGCCAATTTCACAGTGTGACCCTTGTCTGTCTCCTTAACCCAGGGATATGTCCTGTGAACCGTGACAGCATAGACTACATCTTGTCCAAGAATGGCAGTGGCAATGCCATCATCATCGTGGTTGGAGGGGCAGCAGAGTCCCTGAACTGCACCCCAGGGAAGAACTCAGTGACTCTGAGGAACAGGAAAGGATTTGTGAAACTGGCTCTGCGGCACGGGTAAGGGGCAGCCCCAGTGCTGGAGCACTGCTGCTACCGTGTGGAGGTGCTTTTATTTCAACAACTTGGTCTAGGTGAACATGTCCCACCTCAGTGCAAGGGGATGGGGCTAGGTGGCCTTCAAAGGTCCCCTCCAGCCCAAGCCATTGTGTGATTTGGCTCCCTGAAGCAGCTGGTACCTTGGAGGGATTCTCCTTTCTGCAGTTTTGCTGTGTTGTGTGGATGTTTGCCCAGAGCATCAGACATGAGTATCCTTTGGCTTCTGCCCCTGAGCAAGGTCCAGGGGTAGGGGGATCCCTGGGACAGCAGGAAGCTTCCAGGGCCAGGAGAGGCAGTGTCAGTTGGGGTGATGACCTGTGCAGCCCCCCTGATCCCCATGTGCCTGAAAGGAGATGGCCATCAAAAACAGGAGTTGAGTATATATGGGAGCATGTCCAGTGCCTGACTGCACAGTGTTCCACAGGCCCATTGTCAGTACAATTCTCTTGCATGCCTTCAAAGTATATCTGTTATGCCATGCCAAGTCTGGCTGGCTTATGTCAGTACCTTGTGCCTCAAAAAAATGCTCTGGGCAGTGGTACCAGGAATTGTGCAGCCTGGCAGAGCACACAGCAGCAGGTGTGGAGCTGCCATATGAACTGCAGTCCAGGGGGGAGTCCTGAATCTTTCTGTCTTTCTAGAGCTGACTTGGTTCCTGTCTACTCCTTTGGGGAGAATGAAGTGTACCAGCAGGTGATCTTTGAAGAGGGTTCCTGGGGAAGATGGGTTCAGAAGAAGTTCCAGAAGCACATTGGCTTTGCTCCGTGCATCTTTCATGGCCGTGGCCTCTTCTCCTCCAACACCTGGGGGTTGTTACCTTACTCCAAGCCCATCACTACTGTTGGTAAGCTTTTGGTATAAACACGCTGTGTACCTCTCTAGGTAGCAGGATATTTGAATCTATGCTGTACACCTGCTGTAGCTTGCTCTCAGAGTCTTTACTATAAAATGGCTTTCCCTTCTATATAAAACTTTCCAGCAAAACTGAGAATGAGCTGGAAGAATTTCCAGAGATTACAAGCCTTCAATTAATGTTCTGCTTCCAGGCAATTTTGCAAGAGTTCTTTCTGGGGGAAAAGGCTGTAGCTCTACTTTCTTTGGCCTTGGATAGCTAAAGGCAGAAGCACCCTGGTCCCCCATGCTCCCGTGGGATGCATGTCTGACAGCTGAATATTAAAGCCAACCCTAAAACTTGCATCTGAGTCTTCTAAGCCAAAGCAGTGAGGCTTTGAGGGAGGAGGAAAAAAGGTCAGCTTTGCTTTTGTGGTGTGTATGGGGGAATACATAAGAAGAACTGACTCTTGGCTCCTGTTAACTGAGGAGGGATTTATCACTCTGCTGTAACAGAAGGGGAATTTTCCAGCCACCTTGAACAGCAGAGGCATTTGTGTAGCTAAAGCAAATCTGGTATTGCTGCAGATGTGATGTGTGTCCTTGTTGTGGGAGAGTTGTGCTTCAGAGCCTGGTAAATCTGGGAGGAATCAGGCAAACCTCTGCTGTAATGGCAAACTGTGCCAGAATAGATGTGCTGAACTACCATAGCTGAGTCCATAGAGGACAAATATCCAGGTTGTAGGAGCATTTAAGCTAACGTGGATTTGTCCCTTTTTTATCAGTTGGAGAGCCCATCACCATCCCCAAAATTGATAATCCATCCCAGAAGGAAGTGGACTTCTACCATAGCATATATGTGGACGCCCTGATCAAACTCTTTGACAAATACAAGAGCAAATTTGGCCTGCCGGAGAATGAGGTCTTGGAAGTCAACTGAAGGCACTGGCTCAGCAGCATCTCCTCTTCTCAGAACTGACACATCTTTTCCAGGAGTCCAAGCTGTCATTGTGTACTTGAAAGCATGTGTGGGTGTATGTATCCTTCAAAGCAAGTGTTTAAAGTACTGCTAGACCACTTTAAAAAATAATAAAGAAAGGCTTTGCTTTAGAGGAATCCCATTACAAACATCTTTTAATACAAAAAAAAAGCACAACTCCCATTGCTGTGAGGATTTGGATAAATGATTGCCTTTGTAATCTGCTATATAATGCTGTTGGATCACCAGCAATGGATTAGAAAAATTCCTACAGCTACTGTACCCACTAGCACAAGCAATTTTGGGAAAGTAGCATGCATCTGGTTTTCAACCTAAAAAGCAGCAGGTTGATTTGAGCAGCATGGCAGTTTTAGAAATGTGTTGCACAAGAGTCCTGTTGAGACATGCTTATGTAGCACAAGAGTATTTCTGCTTTGGAAAAGCCCTTTCTGGCAGTACAGTTGGGCTGCCAACCCCCCTGGTGTGGCATCTATGCTTGATGGTGCAGGAAACCAAGTGGGAAGAGTCAGGGTGAACCTTGATCCATAGTGTAGTGGACGATTTTGTGGCTGTAAATTCACCACTTATTTGAAATGTCAGCTTAGAAGCAGGTGTGTCCCAGGTGCTGCTTGCACAGAGGCTTGTAGCTGGAAATTTGGGACTTCTTCATAGCCACAGAACTCCAAGGATAAGCTCTAGGAGCTGTGGGATGGTGCAGTCGTGTAGCTCTGGTGTTGCAGACCTCTAGGGTAGCCCATAGGGGGAAAATGCAGTGGCACTATTGATGCAAGTGCTTTGGATCCCAGAAGTATTTGGGGAAATCTAGAAGTAACTTCTGGCCTGAAGGTGGCTTCTAATTACTCCATCCAGTGAATGTAAAGAGGTAGCCTTTGCACACATAGGAATTAAAGTGAGCTACTTTTAAAAGTATTTATAAACTGTTTACGTGGATGTTAACATTGCTTGTAGTGAGATTTCTTGAGAGTACAACTTGTTTATGTATAAACCTGAAACACTGCACTACTTGCATGTCTGACCTGCCTTTTCAACCATTCAGTTGAGTGTATCTTGAGCTCTGAAATGTGCCTTTCTTCCATGCAAGAGGATGGTACTTCACATTCCTGGAATCTTGCCTCTAAAGACAAATGTTCATCTGTCATATTTGATAGATTATTGTATTACAGAGTATTAATTTTTGTACAAATTTCTAGAAATAAACTTGGGCAAAAATAGTGGGCTGCTTTGGTCCCTTCAGTGTTGCAGGGTTTATGGCTGGTATTACAGCAGTAGTTTGTTTGTATGATTGCAGTTGTGCCTTTTTTCCTATGGGGAACAAAATTGTCTACAAAAGCAGACTCACACCAAAATCACCATCTCTGGAAGTGTGTAGTGGTGGACCTGGAAGAGTTAGATTAAGGGTTGGATTTGATTTTAAGTGTCTTTTCCAACTTTAATGATTCTGCTCTACCATCTGCCTTCTTCCTGCATGGGGCAGCCAGGATAATTTACGCAAATCTGAAGAGTTTCTGTGGGCTGTTACAGTAACAAGGGAGGGTTTAACCTGTTTCTGGGCTGGTTCTGGCCTGTGAACCACGGAAGTGATCAATCAGTGCTGGCTGAGTTTCACAGCCTGACAATGCTGTTCTCCAAGGTGAAAGCCAAACTTACTCTTTGCCCTTTGCATGCTTGGCCAATGGAATTTGAAAGTCACCTGTTCAGGAAGATAAACCTGGTGTGTTGCTTGCTCTCCTTTTCCTCACCCCTAGTAGGATTGATTTGTATCACTGTTTTCTGCTAGCTGACATTAAGGTTGTGGTTCCAGTGACATCTCTAGAAATGTGTAATGAGAAAAGCTCTGTCTAAACCACTATAACTGCCTGTGGCATGTCACTGGAATCCACCTTTGAGGATTCCATGAACTGGAGAAGGTCAGAGCTTGCAGAGCTTTGTCCAAGCAGTGTTTTTGATTATCAAGTTTTAGATCAAAGCATAGCTGCAGACTGAAAATTCCCCTAACACAGAGGAGGGAGAGAGTTATTTCAAGCAAGGCTCTGTTCCTGCAAAAAGGGATATACTAATGAATATCCTATGATTTTTCCTTACTGCAAGGTTGGACCAGCTCTGCTGAATTCTTGGCTGTGCTGGAAGTACTATTAATTAAAGTCTACCATGAGATTGACACTGAACATTGTTCTTTTGCTATCTATCACCAGTCTATGAAAGGAGAATTTTTGTCTGATCTCAGTTCGTGCCCAAGGTTTTAGCCCAGGTTGTCTCATACAATAGTGTGCAGAAAGCCAAATGCATCCTGGGCTGATCCTACAGTGTGACAGCAGCCCAAGGGAGTGATCTGGCCCTTTTGCTTGTGAGGGCTCACCTGCACTGCTGCCTTCAGCTCTGGAGTCCCCAAAAAGACAGACCTGGCAAGTCCAGAGGAGGCCACATAGAGGCTCTGAGGGCTGGAGCCCCTCTCTGCAGACAGACTGGGAAGGTGGGGATGTTCAGCCTGGAAAAGAGAAGGCTTCAGGAGACCTTAGAGCCCCTGCCAGTGCATCATGGGGCTCACAGAGAGCTGTAGAAGGACTTTGGACAAAGGAGGGATAGGACAAGGGGCAATGGCTTCACAGTGACAGAAGGGCAGGGTTAGAAGGGCTATTAGGAAGAAATTGTTTCCTGTGAAACAGTGGCACAGTTAGCCCACAGAAGCTGTGGCTGCTTGCAAGTGATCAAGGCCAGGTTGGATGGGTCTTGGAGCAACCTGGTCTAGTGGAAGGTGTCTCTCCCATGGCAGGAGAGTGGAACTACATGATCTTTAAGATTTGCTTCCAATTCAAACCATTCTGTGATTCTATGAACTTAAGCACTAATAGGATTTAAAATTACCACCTCTGACTCTGTGATGATAAGCATTAGAACAGTCTGCCCAGGGAAGTGGTAGAGTCACGATCCCTAGAAGTGTTCTAAAAGTTTGTGGATGTGACTTGTGGACAACAGGTTAGTGGTGGCCTTGGCAGTGCCAGGTTAATTGTTGGACTCGATCTTAGAGAGGACTTTTCCAACCATGACTGTGATTCTTTGATTCTATGACTATGCTGTGTCTTGCTGGGGCAGGGTCAGATGGAGTTGCTATGCTCTTGCTGCCTTATCTAGGTCACTTCCCTTGGCTGAGATAGGCTGCTGTCCACAATAGACCAGCTCTGATAAAGCTATTCTTCCAATTTCTGTTGAGAAATGGGCATCTTTGCTTTCCTGTGGACCTGTCTTGCTTTTAGCTCAGCAACTTCCCCTTCCTCTGCTTTTGTTTAGCTTGATATTTGAAATACATTTGCACTTCTCTGGTTCTTTAAGATCTGTGTCTTCCTAACATTCCTCATCATACCTGCAAGAAACCTGATAAATCTGTCCCTCATTACAGGCTGGAAGAGGGGACTGTCCACTTTCACCACATTTTCCTCGTGTTTACACATAGTTACTGTCCTGTTTTGTTGTCTTTGTCTCAAATCAGAGCTCTCCCTCTGGCAAACAGAACAAAAGGGTACATGGCTCAGTTTATGGAAAAGGCATAGCACTTGGATGCGGGCCATCTGCTGTGATTTATCCCTTCTTTGACTGCCAGCCATGGGGCTTCCTGAGCATGTTACATGAATCCTGGCTTCAGTTTTGAGCCCTTCAGGACAAGAAGGACATTGGGGGCAGGAGTATGCCCACAGAAGGGAATGGAGCTGGGGAAGGGAGTGCCAGAAGTGGCTGAAAGAGCTGGGTGGGGCTCAGTGTGAAGGAAAGGAAGCTTGGGGGGGAACATTCTCACTCTCTACAACTTCCTGACAGGGGAGTGAAGGTGAGTTTTGGGCTCTGCTCCGAGGGGACAAGGGACAGAACAAGAGGAAACAGACTTAAATTTGCACCAGGGAAGGTTTACATAGTATATTAGGGAAACTGTATTCACTGAAAGGGCAGTCAGGCATTGGAACAGGCTGCTCAGAGCAGTGGCAAAGTCTCCATCTCTGGAGGGATTTAACAGATGTGTGGATGTGGTACTTGGGCACATGGGTTAGTAGTGGGCTTGGTATGGAATGGTTGGACTCAATGGTCTTGGGAGCTTTTCCAACCCTTATGATTCTGTGGGTTTGCCCAGCTGTTTTTTCCCTCTCTGTGAATCAGGGGAGCATTATTTCCTACAGCACCCGCTATAAAGGTGGGATGTCACCAGCTTGCTTTGAACCCCTCATTCATTAACATAGTATAAGCAGAATAATGTTGTTTGTAGATTTTTTCTCTTTTTTTTTTTTTTTTTTTTTTTTTTTTTAATTCAATGTGGAAGCACAGCTGGGTTTAATGAAGGAGATTGAAAAAATAAACAGAGAGGATGTGCTGCCCCCGTGAGGTGCCCGTCAGTAACTCCATGATAATACAACAAAGCCCCCAAGCATTTTGGGGAAATGCCAAGTAGCAATGCCAAGAAATCACTCACTCGGACTGGAACAGCCTTCTTTGAGGAGGAGGCAGAGACCAGGAATGGATGCATTACCCTCTGAATAATATTTTTGTCAATTTAGCCCAAGCAGCAGTACCACAAGGAATAACAAATTATTTTTCTACAGTGCACATTCTCAAAGCTTCGTGCTGCAAAATGACCCTCTTGAAAACGGTTCTGTTTGGGAACAGCTTAGATAAATTAAGTTTTTCCATTTAAAGAAAAATCCATAATATCAAAAATAGGCATTTTCTTGGCTGTTTCTGCCAGGGATTTGAGGTACCATGTTATGCAGCTGAAAGGGCAGGAAAATAAAATGCTAATGAAGGGATTTCTCTATTTTACTTTGTGGTTGTTTCTTTTTTGTCTCAGGTGGGTTTTTTTGGGGGGGTGAAAATGTTTGAAAAGGCTGTACAAGGCCATAACATAAGCTTCGTGGGAATTTGAACTCCATCCACGGTCTGATTATTTACTGGTTCCCTGATTTCTCTTAGATCTGATCCACAGTTCTAGCTAATCATACATTGGGAGGTTTTTTCCCCAACAGTTTTTGGCTGTGCTGTGTGCTTTCTGCTGAGCTTTGATCAAGGTGATGCAGTGCAGGCAGCATTTCCCTCCTGCCACATTTGACTGAGCCAATATTAGTCCCTGTGCCAAAATCTCATACTGCCATTGTCTGTAATCTTGGGAATGGTTGAGCTTGATGATCTGAGAGGTATAAATTATTCTGTGATTCTATACCTTTATGCAAATAGGCTGTATAGCATCAGCAACCATAGTACCCATCCATTCTTCTTCCTTGTCACATCAGAAGGTCTGGATATCCCAAATTCTTTCTAAATGCATGTAAAAGTTTCATCAGTGAAGAGTCAATCAGAATAATATGACCTACAGAGGATACCTTTTAAGTATCAAAGATCAAGAAAGTCTTGATGGTTTTGTATAATGGCATTGTGTTGTCTCGGAGATGCTTATAGCCAATGGAAGTACAAAGTTTTGGTGGAAATGCTGTCCTGGGGAGGCTTAACAGCCAGTAGGATCCAATTAAATGGCTATACTGACTTTTTGTCTTCTTATGTATATTTAGCTTACATCAATGGATCATCCTGCAGAATTTTCATTCAAGGGGCCTTAAAGGTCTCTGTAAATATTCCAAAGAAGGATTTACTTTTCCCATAGATGAAATGCAACAACTTCTGGAGTGGAAAGCACAATCATGACACATCAAATTAAGTGATAAAATCACATTACCACCTCTGCAAGATGAAAATGCAGGTGCAGTAAAGGAAAGGACTTTATTTCAAGCAGAATTCAGAAATAAATTTCCTTCAGGGACTTCTGATAATATACCAGGAGATATTTCATGACTGTACTTACCTGGGAACTTAATAATTTTGCATGTAGTTTGGAAGACAGTCCTTGCAGCAGCTGGCAGTCCCAATGTTTATTCAGTTGTGAACCACTGGCCTTTGGCCTTGATCTATCCACTGAAATCAAAAAGCGTCTTCTGGCTGATTTACAGGGGTTTTTAATGTAGTCCCCAGTGGTAGGAACCACTTTGAGGTGTCAGCTCCCTGACAGGAGGGTGGAGCCAGGTGGGAGTCAGGCCCAGAAGGGGAGAAGGCCCCACCAGAGCCTCCTTTTCTCCAGGCTGAGCTCCCCACAGCTCCCTCCTTGTCACACCTGTGCTCTAGTCCATTCACTACTCATTCACAATATATATTTAAAATACATGTTTGAGTCTGAGAAGAAAGTTTTTCCCATATAAATGATAGCCCTTCTAAGCACCAGGACAGTAACAGATATTCTAAGCATCATTTGCCCTCCAAAGCATCAGGAGTCCTCTTCCATGTCCTGCATGGAAATTGTCTAATGGTTATGGGCTGACTTGAAAATGTCTTCTACTGCAGGTGGATCTCCTCTGTGCACATAATGTGACCTAAACATTGTGTCAAAAACACAATGAAGTCTGTGTGAGGTGGGGTTTATCTATAGAGGGACATTCAGGGAACTTATGATAAATTAATTAAATCACTTTTACCCTCACATTTATGCAGCTGATGGTGATGATAAAATGCAAACAATGGCTAGTTGCAAATTAATACAGCCTGCCTTGGAGTTTATTGCATTAAAGACATATTAATTTAAAAGCAAGGGCCTCCACATTGAAAGGATCTGACCTTTACTGTGCTTTTCCCTGTGAGCTTCTGATACACTGCCTAGGGATGATCAGAACACCATAGGTATCTGCAAGTGTCTCACTGCAGTTCAAAACAACCTCTGTGAAGGGAGCAAACATATTCAGCTGCAACTAGAAATACAGATCCAAAGAAATACCTTGGACACAAACAGGTACAAAGTTCAATGCCCACAAAACCAGTCTCCTGTTTTAATAGCTAGTGCTTGAGACTGATCCCTCCCAAAGCAAAGCTAAACAAACTCTCTTAACCCCACATTTGTGGCTGGAAATTATTTAATACACATTCAGTGTGGAATTTGTCTTTTTTTTCTCTTTAAACAGTTCACAAACTTCGAGTATTTTGCTCTGCATTTGGAATCCTTCTATCCCTTATCAGTGAAGTACATTGTCTCATTGGAGTGATTTTGCAATGATCTCATATCCAAATAAGAAGCATATTTGACCTGATCTGTAGTAGAAGTAGGAGTTGTTGTTAGCCACAAGGTAATTTCTTCCCTTCCCAAAGGTTCTACCATGCCAAAATTTGCAATAAAGTCTATTAAATAATATCTGTAATGGTGGTATCTCTCCTTGACATGTCCTTTTGAAGGACATGAGTCCATGTGTCTCAGCTTTAGTGCAAAAAGGCCACTGATAAAGTAGTGCTTCCAGAAATGGCAATTAAATATTCAAATGCAATTTCTGACAATTCCTCACTGGCATTTCATTCAGCTTTCTCCAGAAGTTTTTAAAAAATACACTTAATTCTGCAAGAGTCTTTACCAGATTTTGTTAAAATTGCTTTGTTGGAATTTTGTTAGTAGTAATTTTAATTATCTTCAGGCTTTGCTTTCCAAAAAAAAAAAAAAAAGTCCACAAGAAATGTCTTCTGGTATTCCATAATGTCAAAGTGAGAAGTTGCCAGTGTGAGTTTAGAGAACACATAAACACAATACAGAGTCACTAATCTGGTGATGTCTTTGTTGAATTCACCTGAAGAAAACTGAAGATCACAGAATCACAGACTGGCTTAGATCGAAAGGCACCTTAAAGCTCATCTTGTTCCAGCTCCCTGCCATGTGCAAAGACACTTTCTGCTAGACCAGGTTGCTCTAAGTTCCATCCAACTTGGCCTTGGACACCTCCAGGGATGGGGCAGCCACAGCTTCTCTGGGAAACCTGTGCCAGCGCCTGACCATCTCACAAGGAAAAATTTCTTTGAAATATCCAATTTAACCTGCTTTCTGTCAGTGTGAGGTCATTCCCCCTTGTCACAGACTCACAGAGTCACAGAATATTCTGAGTTGGAAAGGACCCACTAGGATCATTCTATCATTCCAAGCCTTTGTCCAATGTCCCTTTCCAGCTCTCTTGCAGCTCCTTTAGGCACTGGCAGGGGGGCTAAGGTCTCCCTGGAGCCTTCTCTTCTCCAGGCTGAACATCCCCAGCTCTCCCAGCCTGTCTCCAGAGCAGAGGAGCTCCAGCCCTTAGAACATCTCTGTGGCCTCCTCTGAACTCACTCCAGCAGCTCCACATCCTTCTGATGTTGGACCCCAGGGCTGGAGGCAGCTCTGCAGGTGGGATCTCACCTAAGCAGGACAGAGGGGCAGAATCCTCCCTCCCCTACTGCCCAATACTCTCAAATTCTTCTCCCCAGAGCTACTGTGGGTGGGATGGGATGGAGGCAGATGCTGAGGGGATTGCATTGGGCTTTGGTGTGTGTAAGCATCATGGTTGGTATGATGGGAGGTGAGCTGGCCTGATGTGGGATGGCTTGGCGTGGAATGGGATGGGTCCATGTGATGTGGGATGGGTTTGTCTGATACTGGGCTGGTTGGCACAATGTGGGGCAGGTTGGTCTGTGGTTGGGCAGGCTGGGGTGATATGAGGCAGGTAGATATGCTGTGGAGAGTAAGGCAAGTGGATGTGATATGGGGAAGGTTCATAGAATCATAGCATCATGGAATAAGCTGAGTTGGAAGACACTCATCAGGATCATCCAGTCCAATTCCTGGCCCTGTGAGAACATTGTCCAAACACTTCTTGAGCTCTGTCAGATTTGGGGCTGCGACCACTGCCTTTGGGAACCTGTTCAGGTGCTCCGACACCCTCTGGATGAAGAACCTTTTACTAAAATCCAACTTAAACCTTCCCCAACTCAGCTTCAGGGCCATTCCTTCAGGTCCTGTCACTGGTCACAAGAGTCAAGTCTCCAGACCCTTCGCCATCCTCTGGACCCTCTGCAATAGCCTAAGGTCTTTTTTATACTGACGTGACATAGATGGGTGTGAAACGGGGCGGGCTGGCCTGTTGTGGGGCAGGTGTCACATGGGGCGGGTGGATACGATGCGGGGCAGGTGGATACGATGAGGGCAGGCCGGAGCGATGCGGAGGGGCGGTGAGGATGACGCCACAGCCGATCCCCACAGACCGGGCCCGGCCTCGCAGCCCCCCCGGCTGCCATGGCGACCGCCCCCCCGCCCCCTCCGCTGAACTATTTTCCTTCCCACCACGTGATGACAACAGCTCCCGCACACGTGACGGAGGCCGTGCTGTCAATCAAACTCGATCTCCTCCAATCACCGCCCGCCATCGGGCGCAGTCCCGCCTTCCGGAAGCGGGCCCTCTAATCGGCGCCGGCGCGCGTTCCAGCGGTTTGACAGGGCCAGCGGAGAGGGGCGTTGATTGGCGTCAGGCTAAGCCAATCGCGACTCGAGAGTGCTGCCGAGCTCCCGCCCCCACGGCGAGAGGACCAATGGGCGTGCGGGAGGCGGTGCTTCGCCCGCCCCCCGGCACTGCGGTAATATGGCTCCGTAGCGGGCGGCCGGCTCGGCGTTGCTGCCGCCATTAACCCCTGCGCGCCCGGCGGCCTCGGGGGAGTGGAGCGGAGCGGGGACCCTCCGTGAGGATGACCTCGGCTGCCGGTGCCGCCGCATTACCGCCCGGCTCGGCCGCCCGCGCCCTGCATGTGGAGCTGCCTTCGCAGCAGGTACGGCGGGGCCTCGGGGCGGCGCTCGGAGAGGGCTGGGGCGGAGGAGGGTGTCCTGAGGTGAATCAGGGGTGTCCCCTGCAGTGTGGGGTGTTCTGAGGTGAAGGGGGTGCGCTCACTGAGGTGGGGGATGCTCTGAGGCGTGCACAGGGGCATGCTCGCTGAGGTGTGGGTTGTTTTGGGTGAAGGGAGATGTTTCCTGAGCTGAGGGGTGCCCTGAGGTAAAGGGGTGGACAGGTGCTCCATGAGGGCTTCCCCGAGGTCTGGCATTACCTGAGGAAGAGTCCCCGAGCTTGTGGAAGGGCAGTCCCTGAGGCAAGGGGCAGTTTGAGCACCTTTCTCTAGGCTGGTAGCAAGGTAAGAGGGAGCACGGGCTGGGGGTCTGTGCCTCTCTCCCGGGGGAGTCGGGTGGTGTTTTCCCTCCCAGGACACTACTGTGCCTGCAAAGGGTCTGGAGCAGACTAAAGGTGGGAGTTGCAGCAGGAATAACCCCCTGAAAATCAGGGTTAAACTTGGGCACCTCGTGAGGCCGAAGCAGTTGGGGTGTCCTCTCCTCCTTCTCTTGGCGGGGTGGGGGAGTGAGTGTGGATATAACATGAAGTGTATTCTTGAAAGTGGTGAAATGTTCTCTCCCCATTGCATACACCCTTCACCTAACTATCTTTCTTCCTGGTTGCTGTAGTTGGCTTTTGGTTTACTAGGCATTTGTCACACGTTTTAATTTTGGAGAGCATTAATTTTGAGCGAGGAAGATTATGTTCTGCCTGAGCATTTAGCAATCCCTCTCAGACTCTGTGCCCTTTCCCCTCTTGCATGTGGTGACTGACTTGAGGAGCTGGAGCAGGAGTGGTGAAAGTGGGAGTAAATAGCAAAATTTTGCTTTTCTTTAGAAATACTGTAAGATGTGAGTATTGTTTTGGCTTATTAACTTGGTGCTGTTGATGTTGTTAGGAAGTAGATGTGTGATCTGTATTACTGGAGCTACATGTTACCAGGTGGGAATACAAAGAGTAGAGAAAAAATCAACAGATTTTAACTTCAAGTGGATCTAGAACTGCTCTTTTGCTAAACTTGCTCTAGGAGACATCCACTTGGGGACAAAGGCAGGGCATGGGGGTGGCTAATTTGCAAGCAAGTACTTATTCTGAAATGTGTGTCTGCTCTGTTAATAAACAAACATGAACGCAGCTCTGTATGAACAGGAAACAGTGGATTGTCCTCTAGATCAAGTATGGCCTTCTCCTTGCTGAATTTTTGGTTTTGCTCTTTCTTAGGCTTGTGCAAGGACCAAGTGAATGCTGCAGGGAGAAGCCTGAGGTATTAGTCATTGGACTTCGTTTGTGAAAGTGAGACCAAAACACAGGCTTTTTCTCCTAGGAGCAGAAACTTTTATAGGAGTTCCTAGGAGCAGAAATTGAGTCATCAATTATAAGATGTTCCAGTTGAGTAAATATTTATCGAGGATGCTTGTATGTTAATTGTAGCAAGTGTAAGGCTGTGATAGAGACTGAGGTATTGTTCTGCTGTGTGCTCTGCTAACACCGTGTGCTGAGGGATCTGTGCACTCTGTCTGTACTTGCAATCAAATTGAGAGGCTCCACTGAACACACTGATAGCAAATCACCCCCTTTCTCCATATCATCTAAGCTCAAAAGTCTGTTACTGAAGTGCAAGATACCTTGGAGGGGCTCAGCACACTGGAGCTATTTTACTGGATAATTTTGAAAAAGAAAAGTCATTCCTAGTCTAATGTGCCACCTCTGTAATGTCATAGTCTGGCTGATCCAAGCTATGTAGTGCTATGTAAGGCAAGGTAATTGTTTGAGCTATGTGCCAGCAAGAAATCAACTTAGTGATTTGTTTCAGTAAGCAGCTTTCTCTAGAACACCCAGTGCTACATTTTTTGACTAAGAATTGATAGCAGGATCGTCTGAGTCATGGCTTTAAATCTCTCTAAATACAAATTCTCTACTGTGAATTCAAGGTGAGTTCTTTTAATGACTGAAGTGACTTTTTAGGGGCAGAAGTACTGACAGTGTAATCTGAGTTTAGTCTAGCTTTAATTATTCCAGTGACATTCACATTGATTAGAAAACAACATTCCTGCTACTGACACTTTTGCAGGAGTGAAAAGTTCAGTCTGAAACGTTTTGCTTCTGTGATTGTGCTTATGTTATAACTGACTGACCCCTTCTTTAACTTGTTTGTGTGGTGAGATGGCTGAGGTAGAATGCCTTTTGTTGTTGTATTCTGTATTTTAAGAAAGAGAAATTGAGGATATGGCTGTAAAGAAATGCATCTGATTGAGCATGAAATTGCCATTTGAATCCCTTAGTAATTGTGTCTGGATGTTGTTCTCTTTTGCTGTAAGAGTGAGCACAACAGAACTGAAAATGTGAAATAATTGCAGTTCAGGAGCTGAGATTCTTTAGTAATATCTCTTCCTGTTTGCTTGATGCAAGAAAATTGGGAGTGTCATGAGAACTTAAGGATTTATGAATGCTCAAAGCAAACTGTTCAATCCTGTCATTATAAGCAGTTCAAAGCAATGGGTTGGGGGACCCAGACCTTTCAGATTCTTATATATCCTCAGTGGAAGGGATTGGACAGAAAAATGCAGCCTGGATGTAGAGAGGCAGTCATGCCACAGTCAAATGATCTGTTGAATGCTACTGTGCTAATTGCTGGCCAGAACAGATTTCACGTGTGGTTATCTAGTGACAGGAAAGCACATAGTCATGGACCCAGAAGCAGTGCCTGGGAGGGTGTGTGTGAGGGAAGGAGATGTGTCTGCTGAGTATGGATGTGGTAGTAGGGAGGGAAGGGTAAATTGTGCTGTTGTGCATAGCCATGAATAGTGTCAGACCAGTTCACAAACATCTCTTGACAGAGAGTGAAAGTTTCTGTGGAGAGGAGCAGCAATGATTTCAGCTACAGGTGTCAGAAGTGTATGTTTAGGGTAGAGCAAAACAGAGCAACCAATTAGTGAAATCTCTTAAGGACCCTGTAGTCTCCATTAACATTAAGGCTGGGATTCCTAAAGGTCCAGTTGGAGTTTTATGCACCTATAAGAGTCCAAGAGGAGTGCTCAGCATTCATGGCTCCTGTGGCTTCCATACTAGCTTAACTCTGGGAGAATCTTTACTCTTGGGATTTGGCCATCCAACCAATTCCATATCCATCTCACAGTCCAAATCCATCCCTCCAATTTGGAGAGAAGGATGTTGTGGGAGACCACGTCAAAGGCTTTTCCAAAGTCCAGATAAATGACATCTGTAACTCTTTCCTTGTCCGCTGATGTAGTCACCCCATCGCAGAAGGCCACTGGGTTGGTCAGGCCAGACTTTGCTGTGGTGAAACCATGCTGGTTGTCGAGTCACCTCCCTGTCTTCCATGTGCCTTAGCACAGCTTCTCAGAGCATCTGTTCTGGGATCTTGCCAGGCACAGAGGTGAGGCTGACAGGTGGTAGCTCCCAGGGTCCTCCTTTCTGGCCTTTTTAAAGGTTGGTACTATGCATCCCCTTTTCCAGTCATCTGGGACTTTACCCAAATGCCATGATTTTTCCAATATCATGGAGACTGGCTTAGTAGCTAAATCAGCCAGTTCTCTCAAGACTCTCTGATGCATCTCTTTGGGTCCCATAGACTTGTGCAGATTCAAATTCCTCAGGTGGTCATGAACCTGATCTTATAGTGTGACAGGCTTTGATCCCCCAGTCCCTATCCTGCTGTCCATCCATTCAAGAGGTGCAGGAAGAGAGGTTGTCATTGAAGTCTTCTGCATCCCCTGCCAGGTTCAGTTCCAGATTCGACTTGGTTACTTTCTTTAAAGATGTGTATCACTCGGGCACAACATTTTGGGCAACATGGCAGAAAGAGATGATTCAAAGTGTGCTGGCAAATGTGTTTGAGGGGTCTTGTGTAGGAAAGTAAAGAAAGTTACTGTGTGGGCCCCGGGATGCATGTGCACTTTCAACTAAGCAGTGAGAAAATAGTACAATAGTTTTATATTACTCTTGTTATATATTCTCCCCGAGTTACTTGGAAAAAAAACAAGACTGATTATATTTTACTTCCCCTTTCCTATTAAATATGGGGGGAGGGGAGGAATCAGAATAGTGGATGGAAAGTGTTGTATTGGAATATTACTTTCACTTCTCTTTGACACACACTCTTTAAATGCTGAGTGAGAGGGAAGTGTTCTTCCAGTGAAACACCACAGTGTGAGTTGTGACCTGCTGATCTTACTCAGTTGTATCCATACCCAGCTGTATCAATGTTTAGTGTTTGTAAGAGGAGTAGTTGTTAAAGTTACTGGAAGATTGAAATTTTACCCCAAAAGGCTGGCTCTTAACCTAGGGCTGGAATTTTGCTGTCTGCAGTGTACTACCTGTATTCCCTAAGGGATGCAGGTGTGTTTTGCAGACCAAATGATCTGTTGATAACCTAGAGAGAGACTGTTACATCCAATAGCCGTACTAAATTGGTTTTCATGCTTTATGTGGAATGTTTGTGGTGGGTTATGGAATGTTCTTAATTGAGCAACTTGCTAGCTAAAGACCCAAGTCTCCTTTATGAAGGGAAACTGACTTTTTTGCCCTTGATTTATTCATCCAGCAACAAGATAAACATTAATATGCTTGTGGTTATTAATCGTCATATGCTGTTTGCTTGTGCAGCTTGGAGTATCTTTAAGTGCTTCTTTAAGGTCAGAATTGCCATTGCTTTGATTTTGCTGATGCCCTCGCTTCTGTAAGGCCCTGTGTACTTTTTGGGTGCCTCCTTCTGAGTATCATCTTGATATTCCCAGGTTATTCCCACAGCTGATGTGGACTAATGCTCTCTTCCCCAAGGTCATGTTAAGAAGCTTAAGGGGCTTCTCTCAACTGCTACAGTGTGTTATTAGTGAGGTGGGACTTGCACCCTGATGTTCTCTTTTCTGTCTGGTGGGTTAGTTCCCATGCTGTGTCAAAGAAGCAGCTACATTTCAGTTTTTCATCTTGACACTAAATACTTACTTAGACAAACTCAGAGAAAAACATCAATAAGGGAAGATATTATTTCTAGCTACCTCTTGTAAAAGGTTTTGGTTAAAGATGGAAAGACTGTCTAGTTTCCTATTATTTGCATCTTATGTAAACACTTAGCAAGAAGAGCTTTGTCTGGCCAGTGAGCAGTATTTGTAAGATTTTCTTACCCATAGTTTAGAGCAATTTTTTTAGGGTGTGCTGACAGTTCTTGCTCTTTGGAGCTGTGGTGTTTGCCAGCTCGCTGGATCTGTCGCTCTTGATGTTATAGTGACCATAACCAAACACAGCTGTTAAAACAATACACAGAAAGAGCTTCATTTGCCCAAGACCCTGCGTAGGCTCGTGATTTAACTTTTGAACCTTTCTTGCTAACATTTTATTTAAGTTAATTCTGTGTATTAAGTCTTGTTTTGCCACACCTTACCACTGATCTTGTTTGTGTCCCAAGACTGATTGTGTCTTCTATGCCTGCCCCTACAATATGTTTTAAATAACAGACTTTTACAGTCTTTCTGCAGAAATTAGCACAAATTCTGGATGTGGAAAAAAAGAATAAACATGCAGAAGATTAGTGAGTTGTGTGAACATCATGAGCTTACATCAGTTTTAGTCTTAGTTCTTTCAGTTATTTTGGACTCTGAAGTAAGTGGTATAGATTTTCTACATGTGATTGTGGGGTACAAAGAGAAAATTTCTTGTACCAGCTGAACAGTTACCAGCTGTTTACATCATTTCATGGGGGTAGAAGTTCAGTTCTGAGTTGCTCCTCAATATAAATGCAATTACTTAGTGAGGAGGGAGTTTAGAGGGTTAGCTAGTAGGAGAGAGTACAGGGGAAGATACACCAGAGGACACAGCTGTCTTTCAAGAGTAATACATAGTCCTAAGTTTTTTCAGTTACAATATTGTTACCTATTTGAATTATTTTCTGATGTTGCTGTTGCTTTAGTTAGTAATAAAGGAGGAGATCATGCCATAGACTAACATATTTTATTAGATCTAACATTGATTTCAGATGTTGCATTTTTTAACTCCATACTGACTTTGCAAAGGGCTGTTTTGCATTCAGATAGCTGGAAAATAATTATACTTCTGCATGAACCATGTCAAATATTGAGATATTCTTTATTCTTCCTGTTTCACTTTCTCTTTGTGTGAATTAAGGCAGACTTGTCTTTTGAACATCTTCCATTTGCTGCTGTTCCTGGTGAAGCTCTCAGTGCAATTCAGAATCAGAAGTAAGCATGGCATGGGCTATGGATGATTAGAAACCATATTGACCCTTGATGTGTTCATGTGAAAGCTTCATAGCCGTTTTTCTGCTTAAGGGAAACTTTCAAAAGCCTTTCAGCTGCCCAGAAGCATAAAGGAAAGGAGGCACTTTGATTTAAGGAACTGTAAGCTAAAATTCACAGTTGTGCATCTTGGAAAACTTTGAGCCCGTGTTGATAAAATAACTTATTTTTTCTTGTGGTCATTTAGTCTGGGTAAATCACTCTGCATAGGTTCAATGTATCTGGTTCCTTGCATAAGATTTTTGGGAATGTGAGGTATGTGATGTATGTGAGTGTGTTGCACGTTCACAGGAAAAAAAGTGCATCCTACAGTGCATCTTCAAACTGATGGTGTCCTCAGTCCTGATTGCTAGTAGAAATAGCTTATTGAAGGCACTTGCAAGAAAGTAGCTAAATCTTATAAGGAGAAAGGAGTTTGGGATGGCTATTGATCACTTGACATGAGGAAGTGGAGGTAAGAAGGAGGTGCAAAAGGAGAATGAACTAATGGTGGCTATGTAGCATTGAGGGCCTTACTGTCTTCAAGTGTGCGCTGGAAGGCATTAAAATAGAATTCCTAAAAATTCCTTATGGTGTGTCCCACAAAATTGCATATCAAATGCATCAGAAGTAGAGCTGAAAGCCCGTTTGATTCTCTTGACTCTGAACTGTGGAAAACTGTTAAACTGCGAGTAAATCTTCCTAGGAAGCATAAATTGGAGTACAAGCATTTTCTTGCGCTTCCTGTGGCTTTAAGTTACCATACATCTGAGTAGTGCCTGAACTTACCACGTACATTTTTTGGATATTAAAAGCTTTATGTTTTGTAGCAGAGTTGACCCAAACCTTCTGTGGGATATGTTCCACTTAAAAAGAAGAGATGAAATTGAAAACTTAGGTTGAAAACTTATATGAAATTAAGTATGAATTCTTGTCTACCATTTGACTTTCAAGAGACTGGATCATCTTAATATTCAAACATGGAAAGGGGAAAGCAAATTGTGAAAATCTGAGGAAGGTGGAAGGTGCAATATGGAGGTGTGGAGCAGTACTGTGATAATAAATAATGCTCATATGGGCTAAATGTAGATCATATTTTGGTAAATTTTCTTTGTTTCAGGGCTGGAGGTTTTATGCTTTTTAAGAAAAAGACCCACCTCAACCTGTCTGCTATGAGCTACAAAGCACACAGGGCTCTCTGTTCTAATATGACTTAATTCTGACAAATATCCAGACATCTAAATAGCTGACATTGCAAGCTCAAGTCACTTCAGTTCAGAAACACTGGATTTGCTGTAGTAACATTTGTGTTGCTAACTAATCTTTGCCTCCTGCTTTAATGCTAAAATAGCTGGAAGGATTTTGCTTAAATTCTTCCAGAGCTTCTGTGGGTCATAGAGCAAGGAACCAAGCTATGAAATTCATGTGAAAGCCAGGTAAAAACAGAGTGTGTACTATCTTATACAGAGGTCAGAGCTGATCCTGATCTCAAAAGAATTCAGGGAATTTACTTTCTTTACAAAATTGTGAGGAGGGCACCAGTCTGAAAACAGAGATGGTGTCCAGAAATGAAGACTGGCTTGGTGTCTCTTGATTAAAAACTGTTTGATAAGTAGGGTACTTGATTAAAGGCTAAGGAAGGAGAACTAGTCCTGAAATTTTAGCCAGTGTTGGAAGTTCTTTGTTCTGGAAATACAATTATTGCTTTTCAGCTCTTCAGGCCTCTGAGAGAGCCCTGAGTGGTGATATAATTTTGGTGAATTTGGGCTAAGTAATTTATGTAAACTTCTATTTGCTTGTATAAGATGATTTCCCAGCCTTCTTAATGTTGATTTTTACCATTGTATTTACATTTCAGACCAAAGTAAATTTCTGATTACATGGGTTTTATGGAAAGTCATCAGGAATGAATGTGTGGGGCAGCCTTTTTCAAATTCAGTCACAGATGTATATAACTTTCTTCCTGGGCAATTGAATTTAATCTTCATTCTGGAAAATGTATTCCTATTTATAAAGTTCTTAAAAAAAATCTGCCTGATAGAATTTATGAAACTTACTTATGGCCATGGCTGCAGTTGGCCCACTGTTGTTTAATAACATCTGGAAGTTTTCAGCCAAACCCTCCATGCACAGAGGGTCTGTTTGATGGCATCTTGGATGGCTCTTGCTGGAAGAAACCAAACTACCTGCCTTACTTAAGTTCAGATACTCCCTTGACACCTTGGTAAATTTATTTAACATGGCAAAGGGCCTGCTGAGAGTAGAATACATGAACAGCTTTGCTAAAAGAGCCAGTGCTAAAGATGGAAGACCTTGCTACTGGGAGAAGGCAGATGTGGAAGAAAGAGAAGACAGACCTCCCCATTTTCCCAGCTGTGAGCCATTAGATCATCTCAGCTGCTGATGGCATGATAGGCTCCATGTGATTCGAATGGGCTTTGCTGTTGCCCATATTAGTGACCTGAGCTTCAGAACTGATACTTGGAGCCAGAGCTAGAGTCAGTGTGATGGCTGAGTACCAGAAATAGGAAATGGTGTTTGGCTGTGTTCTCATCCAGCTCGGATATACAGACATTATTTTTCTTTCTCAGGGTCATCAGATTCTTGTAATGGAATAATGAAGTGGTTAAGATGGAAGAGGAATCAGATGCTTGATCTCCATGCTTGCTTTTGCTAGCCATTTTATGACCTTGAACAAATAATTATGAAATTCCATGAATACTTGAGGCTGTTGTAGGTAGTCCTGTTCTCCTGCCATGAACGCTCCAGACCTTGTGTTAACAACAGTGCACTTTTCTCTCATTTGACTTACTCCCTTTTCTTACCTCCCTGCTGTGTCATCTCTACAGTGATTTTTATTAATTGTACCAGATTATTAGACAAAAAAAAAACCAGTGAATAACTTTCACTTCTGTTTCTCAGACCTGGATTAAAGCAAAGAGTGGCATCTGGATCAGTTTAAGCTGTAAAGAAACTTAAGTGTTGAAGTCTGCCTGCTCTGTCCTCTTTTGTGGTGGGCACATTTGTGTAGCTGTAGAGAGCTGAATTGGAGGAACTTATCCAGATGTTACTCTTACCCAGTTACACACTCTTACTAACTTTTGGTTTTGGCAACTTAACCTTGGTTTAGTTTTCTGACCCTCACCATAAGACTGCACAAAACACGTTATGCAGGATGGGAACATGCATCAGGATGCTGAAGGTGGCATTCTCGGCAGAGGTAGTGAAAGGTGAGAGTGTCTTAGTGTTGAGGGAGCTAAAGCATGAGGGGACCAGGCAGTTTCAGTCCTTTAGACCTCAAAAGACTTGGTAGACTGTCTGAGATCATCTGATGAAAAAACCATTTTAACAAGGTTGATGATGAAAATGCTTGATTCTGGAGCAGTCTGATTTGTTTATGGCCTGTGGTAAATCTGGAGGGGTTCCCAGAAAGTCATTGAATAGGAACACTAGATATATTACACAACTGCAAATAGTTCCTCAGAATGATGAAAACTGAGTGCTTCTCCTTCTCTGAGTTTTGGGTGAAGCTGGTAATTGCTGAGCAGGGATGGTCTTGCTGCACTCCACAGCAGCTCTGTTAAGATGCTGTTGTAGAATTCCAGGAAGCTGCTTTTCTGCCTGTGCAGGCATGAGGGATGAAACATGATGGTAGGTTCTGTTCTTCAGATCTCCCACAGCTTTCCTGATCAGACTTCCTGTTATCTTTGGGATAGCTGTCTGCTTATAACCTGTGCTGTCTTCACATGGAGCAGTGGTTCTTAAAATACAAGCTACTCAGGATTTCTCCTCATGGAAAAGAAGTGGATCTCTTCTCTTAGTTTGTAGTCATTTATCTTCAACCCAGAAGGATGCACTAATATCTTTCATGTGAGTCAACATGTAGTTGCTATATAGCAGTTGCTTTTAATCAAATGCAACTTAGAATAGCAATTAAAGCAGAGGATAACCAGGTCTGTAATGTAATTTCACTGCTCCATTGGCTTTCTTGGAAATTGCAAAGGTCTAGGACAATTGTAACCAAAATAACTTGTGTCACAAGGCCCCAGGAATGAGCTGTTAGACCTGCTGTACTACCATGCTAAGCACTGATGCCACTGTTAAGGCTGCATGTGCTGAATGGAGATCCTTTGGAAAGGTTAAATAACCTTTTCCATGGTATTAGTTCTGTAAAAATAACTTTTTTTTGCTGTAGGATATCTCATTAAGATACTTGCTGTAGATGCCTGTCTGAGGTCTTCAGTCCTGTATTGCTGGTAACTTGTAAACTCTTTGAGGAGATTGATTGAGTGGTGAAAATTAGCTATACTCATTACATATTTTGTTCTTTTTTTTATTGAAAGCAGATCCTGAACTATCATCTTGCACTCATGCTGGCCTTTTTGAAGTTAAGTGACTCAGGAGGCTGCCAAGGCACTTGTATTGTTTTTTAGTCCTTGTATTTTGATTTTTAAGGTGGACTTCTTGGAATTACTGTTCTGGGTGCACAGCAGCTTATCCTGGGGGAATCACCTCTCATGATGAAGATTTCTTGACACTTTTATAGAAAGATCAAAATAATTGAAACTTGTTACTAAAGAAAAGGGACCCTTTTTAGCACTTCACCTAGAAGGAGGAGGAAATGAAAGAATTGTCTATTATTTGTTGCTGCTGCATTCAACATAGAGTGTACTGGTTTATTCCCTTAGAAGAGTTGCTTTTGCAGTTTGAAATGCTCTGGTACCTCATTGTGAGCTGCCTTCCCCTTGGCTCGTGACAGTGCCAGGCTCTGCTGACCCATGTACACTTCAAGCTGGTGCTTTTATTCCAGCAGTTCTCTGCCTTCAGCCTCTTGCTGCTGCACTGTCCTCTCCTTGGTCTGCTCAGCTGCTTGTCCAGCCACATGGTGAACTGTAGTGAGGAACTGAGCTGGTGAAACTAACCCAGGAAAAGGGAGAGGTGGTTATTTTCCATCCAGATTGGTTCCCAGATATGATTCTGTGAGCAGCTGCACAAGTGCTTATTTATGGAACGAATAAGAAAGGGTGATGCAGCGCTGGGGGCTGGCAGTGTTTGGCTGATGCCAGTGCTAGCTGAGCTGCAACACAGTGGGGTTTTTGTTTTGTGTATCCAGTGTCTCCAGCACAAAATGATATGAAATGCATAGGAGGTAACGCTAGAGAGATTTAAAACGTCTCTCAAAATAATACTTACTTTGTCACAAAACAAAGCCCTTGATAAGGAATTCTAGAACCTGTCTCAGTTGTCTTTGGGTATGTCTTTGCAGCTGATAGTCTCCTGGTTGGAGCTAATTATCTTGGATCAGGAGAGATTAATTAACTCTGAATGTTGCCTCTCTAGAGTTCTGACGAAATTTGAATAATTCAGTATAATATCAGTGAACATAGTGGGTAAATGGGAAGATTTATTATGAGGATTCAAGTCTCTCTGTCATCGTGACCTTATACTAAAGAATGTGAATGACAAAATTGTCTATGTATTTGGAAATTTGTTCCCTATCAGCCAGGCTAAATGGATAGGAGGAGAGTGCTGGCTAAGCTGGAGATTCAAATATTCATTACCTGCTGCACATTGAGTTCTGAACTGTGTTGTGGTCTTACAGGCCCAAATTTAACAACAGGTTTAGGAGAAGTGAGACTTTAACCCCCATATCCTGAAGGGTGCAAGGGAGTCACAAGCCATGGAGATAAGGACTCACATCTTGTTCAAAGATGCAAGTGTAGGTTAGGACACTCGACAGCTTGTTTTTTCAAACCTTATTGACCTCACTGTGTACTGTGAATGGTAAGAAACTTGTTTGACTTTGCTTGAGAACTAATCAATGAAACATACTTAAAGCAGGCACAAATTAGATTGTGATCCTAAAGAGACCTGGAGAAAGTTACCCTCTTTGCTAGGGTGCAATGTGGGCTGTTCTTTGTAAGGGATGAAAGGAAAAAAAAGATGCCAAAAATGAAGGGAATGAGCATGGTAGTTGATTGATTTCTGTGCTACTGATGATAATTGAGAGAGATGGCACATAAAATTCCTGGATCATTTTTATACGTAGCAAAATGCATGTTCATAGCTGTTCCTTAAGGAGTATTTCAGTTGTTTTGAGGTTAGATGTGAAAAATTGTTAAAGGTCCATGTGGCCTCTTTTAAGTGAGGCTTAATATTTCTGTTGACATTTTTGATACCAGTTTTTAAGAAAATAGGGCCATGTAGTCTCACAGAACGTTTTTTGTTGGTTGGGATTTTTTATTTTTAATTTTGTAGCTCATGTGTATACTAGAGGTACATGGGCATCCTATCTCAGACTCTGTTTTTAGTCTAAGTCATAAACAGACTTTGAATGGAATGAATCTGATTTTTAGGCTGTCACATGAACAGAAATTAAATATTCCTCATACCTTTCCATGAAGGAACACTAATATGTCACTGGAGTGGTGTTAAGTGATACAAGGTGTCATACTATGATTCTAAAACATATGATGGCCTTTCAACTCCTGTTAAAAGCCTTTTAAGACAAACTACAGGTTGGAAAATTGTCTTTTGGTTTCAAAAGCTTTTAAAATGTGCCTTTAGTCAATCAACTTTTAAGGTGGATTCAGCCTTACAAATAAAGGTGCTTTTGGGAAAAAATGGTGTAAGATGAACTCTGAGGTGAAAAGTATGTGCTAAACCAGTTGTTTGAGGCTTGTTGGTGGATTGTGGTGATCCACAAATATGTGGAACCATTCATCAACATCCCCATGGTAGTGGGTGAGACACTGGTGAGTTGAGAGATTGATTGGGAAAATATGACACTGAAGGATTTGGTGAGAGCTTTATGTGTTTGAGGTGGCAGTTCACTGAGTGCTGCACTCATGGGAGGCTGTTTAAAACATGGGTCTTTGAAGATAGGAGACAATAGGAACAACAGCTTAGCAATGATTTAAGTGTGACAGTCTGCAAAATTGCTTTGTTAACTAGTTAAATTTTATGAGAAGTTAATAATGTGAAATATTTGTCAAAGATTAAGGATGTGGTGTACCTTGAAGCTAAGCCCTTAGCCGCAGCTATTAAAGCTGTTGGGCACAGATCAGGGAGAGATATTGACTTGGTCTGATGATTTGCATTCAGGGTGCAGGATTGTAGTAAACCAAGATAGTGTTGGAGGAAATCGCTTAAACTAAATATTTTAGTGACATATCCTACTGTATTCATTCCAAGGGAAAAGGACTCTCTCATCACAGCAGATGGTAACTGACAGTGAAAATCTCAAATTTCACTGTGCCCTTAATTTTCCCGAAAATCTTGATATGTCTTCCTGATGTATTTTACTTTCATTTAAGGTTGTTAGAGTAGTTTCCAGGATTAGCATGAAATCAGGAAGCTTTGTTCAGCCAGTTCCTTATGGCTCTGGATTTGGTGGTGGTTTGTTTGAGCTCTTTGTCTATTAATACTTGTTGAAAATAGCTTTGGCTGGGAAGTGTTTCCAGTGCAATGATGCAAAACATCGGGATGATGATACTGCTGTGTTTGAAGCTGATAGTGTCACATATTTGCTTGAAACTGCTCAGAGAGTTGGGGTGATTTAGTTATGTGGGATAAAAATGACATAGAGGATGTGAATAAGAATAAGAATAGCTTCTCTTGAATATCAGTGTTGCTTAGTCCAAGCCTGTGGGTGCTTGTTCTTGCTCTGTGGCTTTGCTGAATATGGCTGTTTACACTTGCTGTCTGACAGAAAATTGAGTGTTTGGTGGGTTTTTTTTTTTTCACAACAGCGCTTTGAGGATCATTAAAATGCTTTGAAAAAAGAAAAAGGGTTAATTTTCAATCTCAGAAAGTTCTTTGAATTTTTTTCTCTCTCCTTTTAGCGCCGGCTTCGTCATCTTCGGAATATTGCTGCACGTAACATTATTAATAAGAATGGTTATCGCCTCTTGGATACCTACTTCACTCTTCACTTGTGTGATAACACCAAGATCTACAAAGGTAAACCAGGCTTGCTATCAACCTTTTTGCTAGTTAATCTTTGAATTCTTATTATATGAATTCTGTTTTTTCTTTTGTCTTGATGACTTGCTGCCATTAGTTACGTCACGTTTGCTAACACTGAAAAAGAGCTCTTTAGTTTCCTAAATTTCATTAAAGCATTCAGTGTTAGCAGCCAAGGAGGCAGAACATGACAGGCCTTTAGTCTCTCAAATCTGCCTATATTTGTCATTGCTCTTCCCTGAGTGATGATGTAAGAAATTAAGAACTTCCAAGAGCACGTAAAAGTTAAAGCTTTTGGAGCTTAATTGTCTTTTGTGGGGGAGAGTGTCCCATTCTGTGCATGCCAGTTGTTTTACAAAGCATACATCAGCACATATTGTTATCAAAGTTTTCAAGAAACAGAACTGTCAGCCAATGACATGAAGCATCCAGGCATCTGTACTAGCTTAGATAACTGTGTTCAAGCATGAGATCTCTTCTCTTTCTTGCTTTTCTTTCCCACTGTGGTATATAGTTCTTCATTGTGGAGAGATGTTATTAAAAATATGATTTCATGCTCCTTTTGCTGTGATTGGAGATGAATTTTGATTTTCTCCTAATTTTTATTTTCATCTGGCACAGTGACAGATCTGGCATCTTGCCTTGCTTTTTTTACCAAGGTTGGTGCTTTAGAAGGATAAGAATACAAAACTTGAGCTTGCTGCCTGGACTTTGTTGTGGTCGTTGGTTAAACCTGTCACTGATGACTGTTTCTGCAGTGTTCAGTGTTAGGGACTGTTTTGCACTTGATCAAAGCTTTTTCCTTGGTCTCCAGTGGGCTGGGATATTGTACAAAATCTGTATTCCTACCTCTAGAGCTGTCTATCTAAAGTCTTTTAAGCTCTTGCTTTGACAGGGAAAGCCAAAGTTCATGTGCCAGTAGTTGCTTATTCCCATTTAAATACAGGGTTGTTGGCACCTCTGTCAGGTAACTTGGCTGTTCCCTCTCTGAGCACCTGGAACAGGTCACCATTGCTCCTCAGGAAATTGATTTATACAAGCTACTGTGTTCCAGGAAGATGTTGTGTGGCAAACCGGTCATTTGTGCAAATGTCATCCAAATACTGTTAAGTACTGTGCCATGTTCATTCCTCAGAAATCGAAGTCTTGTAAACCTTGAGGATTGTTGTGGATATAAAGATGAAATACTAAATTTAAATAATGACTTGTAATAAGTAAGTGTGAAGGAGTAATTTTAGTCAAAAGCATGACTGCATTTCAAAGTGTATCTTGTGGATTGGTTACTAATAAGGTGGACCCACTAACATTTCTCTTTCTTAATTGTTACTTATTTTAGTTTTTTCTATTTCAAATACTAAGATTTCTATCAGTGTTTAAGCTAATCTAAATGTACTTTTTTACTTATTTTTCTTTAGAATTTTATAAGAGTGAGGTGATCAAGAATTCTCTGGTAAGTTACTTTAATGTGGAAAAAGTTTGTTTTTAAAATCGTGTATTTAGTGCAGTATATTGGTTTCTCTGCTGAATACCATAATGTGCCTTTCTGCTGTTCACTTCTGTTAGGAGCATTGTGTTCTCCTCCTTTTCAGATTCTTTTCATGAGGGTTAGAATAGGGAGCTACTGAGTAGTAGAAATGCTGATTTCTATTAACATCTGTGTGTTGTGTAGGAAAACAACAAGGAACGTGTACCTGCCTGATATATATATATATATAGATATAGATATATATTCTTTGAAGAGCTAGTAGATGTAAGAAACTTAAGTTTGAAAGCATGTTAGATTTTCTAAATTTTTCAGTTTAGATGAATGAAGGGGCCAGAATTGAACAGTTTATTACAAATTAAGAAGGGTAATAGTGGGATGTTGCAAATGTTGGCTAAGGGAGTTTGAAAACCTGCTGAAGAATTTTAATCCTGCGTTAACAAGGTAGAAGTGCTCCATTTATAGCACCCTGGGTAAATGCTTTGAAACCCTCCTGAATGAAGGAAAAGCTGTCTGCATACTCAAGGCTGCTAACTTCTCCAATTTCTCTCTTAAGTTGTTAGGATTTTTAGTTCTGTCTATTCTAAATCAGGAAAAGGAAAAACAAAAAGGGAAACTAACCACAGGATATAAGAGATGGAATGACAAAAATCTAAATAAAAGTTGTCTTGAGGATATCCTGTATATAACCTATGGATATTTTAATGACCTGGTATTCTTGTGCCTGAATAGCTATGAAATATTCCTTCTTGTTAGGAGGACTTGATTAATGCATTTCTTCTGTAATACTTAGTGGGTAACTTTGCTTCTCCCTTCTTTTCAGAGGCATCCTATTTCAAATTGACTCATCCCAGTTTGGGGATGCTAGGCCTTTTCCAAGCTGCTTAAGCACTAAAATGGAAGGCGAGTTCTTTCATGGGGTGGTGGGTTCCTGCCTTTTGTTTTGGAGGAGCTACTGTTTCTGTGTTCAGCAGAGGAGGGAGGGATGTAAATACAGATAAAAGCACTTTCCCATTTTCACTTTTGGACACCCTGTTGTCTTTTGGCACTAGTAATGTTGGATTGACTTGGTTTTGTTACAGCCTGGGTTAGTTCTTTAGATGTTAGAGATGAGTGGAAATTCTTGGAACATGTTGTCTTTCCAAATTTGAGTTATAGTGGAATTTGCAGTTTAGCTTCATGTGTGCTGCTTCTGAAAAGCTCCAGGTGCAAGTCTGATCTCATGGAGTAAAGATGAGCTTTTAGTGAACAGCATTTGAGGATTGAGCATCAGTCAAGGTGGAGAAGAATGTGAAGAAATATGTCAGCAAGTTCTGCAGATGTAATTATTGGGAATTTAACTTTGCATTTAACTTTGGGAGTACAAGCTATACTCTGGTTTTCAGAACCTGAATTATAACTGTGAAAGGAATACTACTTCTATTTTGAAAGTTCCTGATGTGGTTAAAATGAATTAGTGATTTATGAAGTAAATTCTTTTACTTAAATGTCTTGTAATAGAAGGAAGCAAAGCCCATTCAGTTTCTGAAGTACTTTACAGCATGTACCTTTTAACTGAGGAATTCTCTCTAGCAAACAGGGTAATGAAGCAGCAGAGCTTGAAATAGCTGTTGTTCCTCATTCTTAAGATTTTTAAACATCTTTGAGGTGGGATTTGCTATGTCTTTTGTCAATTTATGGACTGGTTTCAGCTTGTTTAAACTGTATTTATCCTTCTTTGAATACATAGAATCCAACATGGAGGAGTCTGGACTTTGGAATAATGCCTGATCGTCTCGATACCTCTGTCTCTTGTTTTGTTGTGAGGATCTGGGGTGGCAAGAAGGAGCACTTTCAGCTTTTGATTGAATGGAAGGTCAATCTAGATGGGTTGAAGTACTTGGGCCAGCAGGTAATGTGAAAACATTTTTTTCTTAATTTTTTTCTTCAGGAAACAAAACATCTGGATGAATTCATATATAGGATGCTGAGAAAGGAAATGAGTGTGTTTGAAGATTGTATTTTAAAGTTTGATTACAGATATTCATTTTAGTTTAGATCAGAGCTTTAAATCATAAAACCATATAGTGGTTGGGGTTGGAAGAGGCCTTAAATATCATCCATTTCACCCCCTGCCATGGGTGGGGACACCTTCCACTGGGCTGGGTTGCTCCAAGCCCTGCCTATCATGGCCCACTTCCAGTCATAGCTTCTCTAGGCAACCTGTGCCAGGACCTCAGCACCCTTACAGCCAAGAATTTCTTCCCAGTATCCCATCTAAATCTCCCCTCTGGCAGTGAGAAGTCATTCCCCCTTGTCCAAAGTCCCTCTTCAGTTTTCTTCGAGCTCCTTGAGCCACTGACAGGGGCTCTAAGGTCTCCCTGGAGCCTTCTCTTCTCCAGGCTGAAAACTTGAGTCTTACCTCTTTTTAGTTTCCAGCTATCTTATTTATTTTTGTCACCTGGAAATGCAATAATGGGAAAGATGTTCTGTCTAGTGTTTCTGATTTCAAAGTAGAATGGCTGAACAAAGTGACCATTGCTAAAGTAGTGAAATAAACAGGTTTTCCATGGTTAAATTCAGTTTTCTGTGAGGTTTTATGTACTTCTAGAGTTACAGGTGATGAAAAACTGCTTTAGACTGGGAGTAATTTGTGCTCATTTGGTGTGAAAATTTTGCAGTAAGCTGGCTTTAAATTGGTTTGTTCTCCTCCTTCCCTACAGATTCATGCAAGAACCCCAAATGAGATTATTTTTGGTCTCAATGATGGTTATTATGGAGCTTCATTTGAACAGAAGGTAAGGGTGTCTTGTAATTGTTCTGGCTTGTTGGTACTGCGGACAAACTGAAATTCAACCTGTGAGATTGATTTTTCACCTTTGGAAGCTCAGAACATTAAATTCTTTGTTTTGAGAAGGAATAGTTTTTGGACGTGACAGATATGAACTAATATCTTGCCTTAGTTGCATGAATATATGTGATATTTTGAAAAGACTTAAAGTGTAGCATTTAGGGTCCAAAACCCCTCTGGTTACTGAAAATAAGCTTTCACTGTATTCTTTGAGGCAGACATTTCATTCAAACATAGGACATACTGGAAGTGATATGGTTGTTAAGACTCATTTTCATGGCAGTACCTTTTCAGAAATTGCATTGAGGGAAGCAAGTGTAGCTTCTAGTTAATGACTAGCTTTCTGATTTCTCCTTAAATAAGTAAGAGCAGGACTGGGCAATACAGCTCTCTGTAGCTCTAAAGTTGTCAGAGGCCTGGGGAAGAGAAACATAGTTATATTTTTCAAGGATGCTGGATTGTAGCTTCATTTTCACCCTCATCTTTGGAAAGCTGCATCTCTTTTCAGTCTGTGGCCTCCATCAATGTAGGTAGTCTTCCCCCCATATGCATATTCTGTAAGTATTTTTTAGCAGCTAGATCTTGGCCACTTTGCACAAGCAAAGCCTTTTTGTGTGTTTGCGAGTAACGTGCCTATATCTAGTAAATGTGGCAGAGAAAAAGGCACACTCCTCTTTCAGAGGGCAAACTTCCTAATAGCTAAATCTGAAGCCCTTACATTATGTTCTGCAAATTTCCTCAGGGTGGAACAGTTTGCATACACCACTTGGTGCCTGATTGTTTGGAAAATTCCTTTCAACACCGTAGTACAGAGGAAAAAGAAAAGGCTAAAATAGGTTGCTGCTGCCAATTCTTTCACTCCTGAAACAGTTATTCTAGGTCAGTCCTCTTGTTCTCTGAGAAATGTTGCACTTTGCTTTCTGAAGGCAGTGATTGTTGAAACATCATCAATTTTATGCAGTAGAATCCTAGAATGGTTTGGGTCAGATGGCACCTTAGAGCTTATCCAGTTCTACCCCCCTGCCATGGGCAGGAGCACCTTCCACTTGATCAGATTGCTGCAAGCCTCATCCAATGTGGCCTTGAACACTTCCAAGGGTAGGGCATGGTGATGCTGGCGCCTTGTGCATTTTCAGTTTTCCACCATCCTAGTTCCTTCAGGCATTAAGGTGTTTTTATTTTGGTATTTTTTTTGTGGGAGATGTCTGGATTTCTGCATTCAGTGTCTTGGGTAGGAAAATGAGATGCTGAGAGAGCTGCTGGGATGGTGCCTCTGTAGCAATGTGATGTGCTACATTGTGTGTGGATCTCAGGATTGTTTAGGTAGAACCAGATTTTTGGTGGAAAGGAATGTCTGTGTGGGCTATGGCTAACACAGTTGTCAGGAGATGTTGACATTTAACTCTGAACTCACTGTCTTCTATATGGAGAGAGAGTCCTGTTGGGGCAGGAAAGAATCTTTAGGCAGGGTTGTGGTACTCAGAATCCATCTCTTTGGAACACTGGCTGATCATGGGTACCAGATGGTGCTACTTTGTACACTACAGTAAGTGCCTTTGTCCCTGCAATCCATAATCTTTCTGATAGTGCCGCCAGGTGGCTTGACCTGCTTAAAATTTGCTTTATCATGTAAAGCAGCACTTCACAGTTTGGGACTTTTCTAGGAATTTGTGTGACCATGCCTGATACAGAAAAGCTGAATATCTGACATGTGCAGCATAAGGAATTGCTGTTTGTCTGTTACTGTTTTAATACCTTTTGAGCAGAAGGGATACTTTGGTATCTTACAAGAACAACCTTATGTCATTCTTACTTTGTAACTTCCAGAAATCATTCTTACTTTGTAACTTCCAGAAACTTGTTCACCTCACTCAATACTAAGATTACTTTGATCTTTTAATGTGTTGCAGCATGGATAAAGGATGGAGCTTTATCTCATGTTCATGTAATTCTCTGGCATGTGACTAGGTGGGCTCTCAGGTCTGAAGCTGAAGAATGGCAGTGCTGTCAGTTGCATTTTTCAGTGTTTCTGTGCATAAAATTCAGACAGTTATGGATTATAAAGTTCAAGAAAACCTACTGTGTATCTAGAATACAGATAAACTAATGGGTCTTTTATACCTTTATAGGCAAGTTCTCTTATTGCCACCTTAAATTGTTTCTACCTAACATAGATAAAACACATGTAAAGACAGATTTAAAATACATTGCATGCCAAGATAATTTATTCTACTAAAAGTGCATGCTTTTAATCAAGATGAGTTTTTTAATTTTAAAAATAATATTCTTTCTTTTCTTCAAGGATCACTCAGGTACCCTGAAGAACAATCTTCTCCAGGTGGATCAGAGCTGTGTTCGTAACTCTTACGATGTCTTCTCTTTGCTTAGGTAAAGTTTTTGAAAATATTTTGTGCAGTTATTATAACTTCTGTAGTGTCTGTGTGGAAGGATCTTTCCAAATATTAAAATAACCCCAACATGGTGTGCAATGTGCAAAGGAGATATCAGGGTTGTGCCAGTATACTCATATAGTGAGGAGCTGGGCTGTGTGTTCAATGGTGGTCTGGACTTCTGCTGTGTAGGTGCTTGAGTGCTCTGAATTAGCACTGACTGTGGAGCTGGCCCATGGACATGCCTTGTGAGCATCAAAATCATGGAGCTTCTTTGTTGGAAAGTTTCTGTGGAAAGCTTCTACTCTGTTCTCAACAGCAATGAATTTTTTTAAAATACATAAGAACACAGTCAGGACCCAGTTACTCCAGCACAATAGTGGTCTAAGAAAGGTACAGGGGTTTTTTGCTTTTGGGTGGCTACTTAAATGTTTGTGGTGATAAAAAACATGAAGTGCTAGTATTAAGGTAAACAAGATGTCCTTTTTCAGATCTGCTTTAATTATACTAGCTCAAAAAGATGAGATATGGAAAAGTATAATTGTGGTCCACCACTGTCAGTAAGTTGGTTTTGAGGAATCTCTATTTAAATGGCATTTTACAGGACAGGTTAATAACTTCAGTTCTGCAGGAAAGGCATTAGACATGCTATGAAGGAAGCCCTTCAATAGGAAATGTTTAATATGCTTTCAAAAGTCTGTGTAAAAATACATTTGACATTTTAAATAAGTTGTAAAAGTTAAATCCATTTGACAGTGTTGACAGTAGGTGTCAGTGTTGCCTGTCTGAAGAGAGGAAAAGTCAGCTTAGGTTGCTTATTCAGATGTCCTTATTTAAGCTCTTAAAAATTGAGTGTTCTGTTTCTTGATTCTGTAAAGTATATTTTAACTGAAGGCTGCTTTCTTTTTTTTTTTTTGTGTGTGTGTGCTTTTAGTGGGAAACAGCCGGGGGAGTGTTAGGAAGTTCTGATTACACTCTGACACCCTCCATTAGAAGAGAACTTATAGTACCTAACATTTAGAGTTTGTTAAACAGAAAAAGGAAAAAATGTGCAATGTACCCTGATTACTTCATTCACGAGGGTTTTTCACATTTTGTATGCACATCTATGTAGTATGAAGCCTGTTCCAGAAAAAAGACTCACTATAGTCATGAACTTGACTAGGTGAGCCCCTGTCCAGCCCTGTGTGATTGATCTGTAATCCTTCTTGTGAAGGTGCCACACTGTTTTTCCTCAAGTTGACAAGAAATTAGGGTGTCAGCTGTGATAAAGTTCATCTTGTTGTGTGCTTACTAGTGTTGTTTTGAACCCTGACTACTGGAGCTTCTCTGTTTTGGGGATGTGAGTTTAGTCTCTCACAGTGCCTAGGCTGTTCAGTTTAATTTCTGTTAAGCTCTGACTCTGAGCTGAGACATTATCCTTTTTTAATTTGTCCCAAAAGGAACAGTTTTCCAGGCCTCAGAACCAGGCCTGCTGCTGACTCTGTTTCAGTGGGTTCTGCATACCATATCAAGGGGTTTACATTGCGTTGTTTAGTTCCAGCAGAAGTTAGAACCTGTAATTTGTGACTCTACTTAGGTGTCATTTTTGTCTGATTTCATTGTGGTTAGGAAAGTTCGTTAGGAATTAAGGCAGAGTCCTCTGTGTAGTTTAGAATCCTTTCTATTCCCTTCCACATTAACTTTTTTTTACAGGTGTATTTTCTGAACTGCTGCTTACCTTTGATATCAGGCTGAAAAGCCTGGTGATGATGTTTGTTTTAAAATCTCTAGTTGGTGCAAGTCCAATTAAATGGTGGCTGCAGTCCTCCTGGAGTGACAGATGTGGTTCTGTTGAAGCAATGATTCTTGTGGAAGGGTGTAGTTTTCCTCAGAAAGTCCAGTGGTATGGTGTAGATTGGCCTAGTTTTCCTCTGGGAATCCAGTGGGAAAAAGCTGCCTCAGTGTTCCAAATCTTAGATTTTTGTATAGGTAGGAAGTGCTTGGCTCCTCCCCATGCGTGGAGAATGGGGTGGTGTTATTTTATGAGTCATGCAGTGGGACTCAATGGCCCATTAACAGAAGATACCTCCCTCGAGGGAGGATGGATGGGTTGTGGAAGAGATAAAGAAAACTGCCCCACCTGGTTTTAACAGCTAGCCCATTACAGAAAATATCTTCCCAGGAATTATGAGGGATAGGTCATGGAAGAGATCAAAAACTCTGCTCTACCTCGTTTTAACAGATGGGGATAGAATACATACTGCTGGTTACAGCTTGCATTGCAACCTAAGACATCTACCAAGCAGTTTGGTTTGCCACCTCCTCCACGAGTCCATGCTTGAATAACCAGCCCATGAACTCTTCCCAAAGATAGTTCACATGAGCGTGTTCCTCTTTGAACAGAAGAGAGAGATGGGCTTAATTTGAGTTATGATTCATTAGACAGGATGTACTTTGGGAGGAAATGAATTGCTGTCTTCCTTCTTCTGTCCATTGACTGTAAAGAGAATACTGAGATGTCCACATCATAAAGATTTCCATCTGGTCACATAAATCTCATGTTTTGAAGAGTTTCTCATGATAAGATATTTGTCTGTAGTAAAAATTCACAAGCTGCACATGTAGTTTCCTAATGTTTTCACAATGTGAATATGAAGAACAGCTTGTACCGCTTTATTTACACTTTTACGAAAGGAAGTTGTTGTTGTGGTATTGTGCTGCCAGATGTGGCAAAGCCACTGATAGCCAAAATGGAGAGAACTGGTTCTTACTCATCCCCTAACTCTTGACAGCACAGTGAGAACTTCTGTGGTTAGTCTGTGCTTCAAAACTGCTTTTGGGGGAAGAAATGATGTAAGAAGTTTTTTTCCTCTGAAGTGAATAGCTAAATTTATGAAGCTTATGAATAGACCTTAATAAAAAGTGTATGCTTGGCTCAAATTATGTTGATAATAAAATTAATTGGGGATAACAGAGTGTGTGAACAATGGAAAATTTTTTGTGCATTAGATTAAAATAGTGCTTGTGTTTAGATGCTGAATTGCATGGATTTACAAGTCAGTTAAGCAGCAGGAACAAGTTAAATGTTCAGGCAACTCTTTATACAGAGAATGTTTCAGCACCTCTGCAGTTCATGACCCTTCTTGTTCTGGGACAGGGACAAGATCCTCAGGCAAAAATGGTGCTGCTTGTAAGTTGTTTGTGCCATATAGAAGTGACAAATGTTCTTCCAGCCATTTGCTTTAAAAGGGCTAACTAACAAAAATTCACCACATCAGCTGGAAAGCTCAAATTTTGAGGTTTTTACTCCTGGCCCTTTTCCTGAAAAGAGATAATTTAAAGACTTTCTAAACATTATGTTGCTGGTAGTAATAGGTTATACAGAAACGCCTTTCACACAGCACTCAGGATGGGCCAAATTCATCTGAGGTCATGTTCTGGACATGTCTTAATAATCAAGTTCTGAGCACGTTTGCAGCACTAATGGGAATAGGTTTATATTTAGTATTCTTTTGGTTTTCTAGCCTTTTCTTAAAGCTTTGAAAAATAGATATTTAGTATTAAGTGGTGTTGGGAAGATAGCACAAAAGGAAGGGTTTAAAATACTATGTAATAGAATTTTACCTCTGTTTCTAAATACAACAATTAATATAGTGTCTTCTGCCACAGCTTTCTGTGTTGTGACACTTATAGAACAATTGGCTTGTGCCTCTAAGTATATGAATGCCTGAAATCCTCCCATATTCTGCCTGGTGACAAAAAGTGCTCTAAGAGCTAGTGAAAATCTGCCCCTTTGAAGTTTTGCTTCCTGTAGTTTTTATTACTCCATTCAGAACTGCCGTCTCTATGGCTTAACTGTTCCTTCAGCAGATGGCATGATATGTTTGTGGTATTTAGCCAGCCAGTTAGTGCAGATTGAAAACATTTTGCCTGTGTTTTTGCTTAAAAAACAGTGTTCTTTCACAACAAAACCAAAATCAACAACAGAATCTGACATTGCTATAATTTGAGTTCTGGGATGAGTAAGACGACTGGCTCCAGGCAGGTGCTTAATATTATTAGTGTCTAATCTGGCAGAATTTGATTTGAATAGTACTTCTGGGTATTAATCTCTCATGGGGCAGGGGTATGCTTCAAGTGACCCCTGCTTCAGGGTTTGCCATCTGTAATATAACAGTTCATTTAAAGAAGGGTGCCTGTCTCATCACTGAAGAGATATTATTTAAGAATACAAATGTTGGTAGTGTTTGTCTGTGATCTGAAACTGAGATAGTCATAAAATCAGCTTCTAGTGACCAAGGCTAAAACATAGTGACATGGTATAAAATCAACTTTTGTTTAAATCTTCTATCTTTATTAACAGTTTTATTTAACAAACTGAACTTGATCTTTGAAACTAGAAATGAAGACAGAATACATGGTCAATGTAGGCTGCCATGGAGCTGAGTAAGTTATTAGTAGCTTCTCAGCATGGTTTCTCTGAGACTAGAGTCACTGGGCTTGCATATGCCAAATGTAGTAACTGGCTTTGTGCAGCTATTTTTAACACATGGAAATAATGCTGAAACTGAAGCTGTTTTTCATAAGCTCAGAGTAGGGAAGAGTAGAGTGGCACAAGGGCTTCGTGAGCTTAAGCTGCTCAGTGCTAAGGTGTATCTCAGGTACACTGACTTGTCTTCTGTAAACCAGTCCATCTTGAACAATGTCAGTGTCCTGTCTGACAGGAGCTCAGCCTGACTTTGCTATTGTATAGCTGATTCAAGTAGCAGTTCCAAACTTTAGACTTCCAGTTGTTTAGTGGGGTGAAGAGGAGGGAAAGCAGGAAGAAGACATGCTCTCATCACTGGCTGACTTGAGAGTTGCACAGCATCTGATAAATCCAGATGTGAGCCATGCAAAGCTGTACTGCCTTTTGAACTTCCCTGAAGTTCCTCTATTTCCACTTTAATCTTTGTGAAAGAAGTGAACTCAATGGAGCTAGGATGGAAATGGATCAATGGATCTACATGGAAACAAGTTGCTTTTTGCTACCCTATTCCTTGTGGCATGCTGGTAGCTGTATAGAGATAAGGACAGGCAGAAAATACCTAGTTAAATTTTAAAATATGCACTGACAATTAAGTCTCCTGTTTCTAGCTGTTCCTTTTGCTGTCCTTACTCAGAGAAGGGTCCCAGCTATGACCAAAACCCCTCTAAACGTTTCAGTTACTGATGTTCATGTAGAAGTCACCATCTTTTTGTAGAATGTAAATGGGTCAGGAAAAGTGATCACTAATAAATAACCTGATATTCTTGCAGTGCCTTGCTCTAGCTTTTTCTGAGAGCATCTTGGCAATCACATTGCAGGCTTTTGGACTTCAGTATTTCTTCTGCTGTTGCCATCATCCTCTCCCAGTAGATGCAGAAATAAACCATTTAAAGTGTGAAATAGGTTGTAGGATTCCTCTTACCTGCTCTTAAATCCCAAAGTTCCTCTGCTAAAACATCCCTTTGCTAGTGATAAGTGTCTTGGGGGTTTTTTGTGATGGCCAGGTTTGATGTTTCTAAACAGGAAAGATTTGCACCTGAAGTCTTGGCACTTTGTACCCTAATAGGCAGCCAAAACCAGGCAGGCATCCCTCCTTGGCTTTGGACAGACAAATCCAGGTGGCTGAAGGCCAGGATGAATAAAGAGAAGCTGGAATGGGACCTCTAGAATGCCACTGTATGCTTAATTAAGCATTACTGAAATGGATGAGCAGTTTAATGAATGTCATCCTTCTTGGCCTGAAAACTTTGTGCATTGGAATTGTGCTGTGGTGGCTTCCTGAGAAGTAGCAATGGAGATGAAAACTGGGATCTGAATTTTCAATTTTGAGGTTCCTTTGGGATTTTTATTGGTGGCATCAGACTTTTGGACAAATCTCTTCCTAGGAATTTTGCCTCTGTGGTGCTGAGCTGTATGGGAAGAGGCTATTCAATCATTAGAACACTAAACTTACAAGCCTGCCTTTTGCCAAAATCTGTAGCAGAGAGTGGCATGGATCACAGCAAGTTGAAACAGTCCATGAAGTATAAGAGCAGTATATGTTTAACTGCTGGGTTAGCAGTCTGCTGCTGCTCTGATCTTCAGTTTTCCTGATTTGCCAAATGCAATAAGCTCCCCCTGCAGTGGCATATTTTTAGCATAGATATATTACTAGCTCTTGATCAAATTCAGTTTCAAAGCACTTTTGAGAGGAATTATACAAAGCTGTGCAGGGCTTAAAAAGTAGCTTTATTCTGCCTCTTTATTTGTGACAGTGTGTAAAAGATAGTATCAATGAAGTAATATTGAGAAGTCAGAACCCAGTCCTGCTCCTTTTTCTGTCTCTATGAAATGGATGAAAACCAATATGTTGTAGAGTCCTAAACAATTGGGTTCAGAGGGACCTTTAAAGATCATCCAGTTCCACCTGCCTGCCATAGCAAACCAGGTTGCTTCAAACCCCATCCAACCTGGCCTTGAACACTTCCAGGGATGGGGCACTACTACCACCTTGAACAACCTGTGCCAGTGTTTCACCATCCTCATTGTAGAAAATATCTTCCTTATCCTTAATCTAAATAACCAAGTGCCACCAGAGGAAAATCTAAGCAATTTACTGACAGATACCTGAAAGTTTTTAAGAAGGAAGATTTTGTGAACATCAGGACTGTTTATTTTTATTATACCTTTGTCCTGGATATGGCCATGAGAATGGTGCTGAGAGTTACTTTCTCAGCTTGGGCAAAGATTTTGGTGAATGCAATAATGTCTTTAAAATCCTCAGAACTATCCAACCACACCAGGGAAAGCCAAGGCAGAATTTTGACTGAGAACAAATACATTAAAGATCTTGTAATGGGGAAAATGCTCTAATAAATTTGCTAATTAAAGCAGGGCAGGATAGGGAATGCATGGATGTCCAAGAAGCTGCAGAACACTCCTGAGAGCATTACTACAACCATCCCTGTTGGGTGGGAGTTTTCACTACTATAACTGCAGAATTCTGTTTCTCTTGGAAGAAAACTCAGATTTGAATTTGAGGGTGGCTTCCAGGAGGAGAGTGCAGCAGTGTGCACCTTTGAAACCTGAGCCACCTGAGTATTCCACCTCCTTCCTCCATTGCATAAGCCTGTGCTCTGCTGTCACAAGCACTTTATCAGTTGCATGGCCTTGGGTGGAAGGACACAATCAAGTGGAGAGCAACTGGTCTCTTTTTGGATGGAACCTGGAACACATTGTCTGACTTTGTGCATATTCCTTTTCAGTTTTTCAGTGAACCCTGGTCTTAGGCTTGCTCACTGTTTCAGAGAATTGAGACTTCTATGAAGATGTGTTAGGAAAAGGCTGTTGGAATTCTACAGGTGTTACTGTCCACCTGGCAGGAGTTATCTTGACATGTTTATGCACTTCAGAAATTTTATTTACATCTCATTTACCTTTTTTGTTTTCTAAATACAATGTCTTGAATATGATTCTGTGTGCCCTGGCAGCAAAGTTTATGTATCACAAACTGAGAAGGAATAGAAAGAAGTTTCCTTTTTAATTTCCCACATTTGGTTTTTTAATTAAAAAAAAACAAAACAAAACAGCCCATAAATCCATCCATTTAATTGGACTTAAATCTGTGAATTTAAGAATTAAGGAATAAGCGAACTAGAGACATCTCAGATTTTGTCACTCAGTTTCTCAAAAAGAATTGAGTTGTACTTTAAGGCTCTCCTCTTCCATTCGTGCCCTGTGATTATTGAAGGTGATCTATATCCTTAAACATTCCTCAAGCTGGAGACTGGAACCTGCCCTGCTGCCTGTTTGATAAATGTGTTTTTTCCTTTGCTACTCTGTTTCCAAATAGGTCAAAGCATTCACTGTTGCAGTCCACAAATCCACATGGACTTGATTATTTTAAAGCTTAATTTGAGGTTTAAATGTATATGGCTTAAATGTAGACTCTCCAATGCAAGCATAAGGCTTACACCTAAGTGATTTACATGTGTAGAAGTCCAAATGTTTGAAAGAATGATGGAGAGTTATCTGTGCTGCAACAGCACTGTCTTGTGTGTTTCTTATAGCACTGGCTCTTGTAGAGGTTTAATGTCACAAATGACTAAGTCAGGCTTGCGTTTTATGCTTTTCTTACTCCCTACTGTCTTTTCTTGCCCTACATCTGATTTTGACAAATTGTAAGTATAGGTTTCTGAAGAAATTGGAAAGGGAGTATATGATTATAAGTTAGGAATTTTTTCATGTGGGAAAGCAGATGTATCAAATGATGGTTTAAGGGATTATGAAAAAAAAATCTTATAGCTGGCTGGCACTCTACAGTATCTAAATTTGTGGACTGATGTAAAGTAGTCTGCATTCTAATTTCTGAATTTAATAGGAAAGTCTTTAATTATTTTTTTCTTTAGTAATAGGTTTGAGTACTTTACTTCCAGGACCCTCCAGGTCACTTATTGCTAGAAGTGCTCCATTCTATTTTCTAAATCCCGTGTAGTAATAATTCTCAGTTTAAATTTAGTCTTGCTGCAAACTGAGGTTGTTCCGGCAAACGTGACCAGAGGCATTTATTTCTCTTGTGAGAAGGAGCTGTAGTATGTGACTGCTGTAATTAATTGATGTATTTATGGCTTAAGGTTCCATACATGAAAAATCCAGATGTGTCTGATAGAAAATAGATATTGGGAGTGGATGATAGAACTGCAAAATCATGTATCAACTGCATGGTAAAGCTGAGACTCTTTCATTAATGTAAATACAAGCATATGTTATATTTTAATGTTGGGGGTTAGGATTGTTCCTTTTGTTTCTTTCTCTGTGGTATTTAGTCCCATCTGTTGCTAAGATACAGTAATGACCACTACTTAAAAGAGACAAAAGATGTAGCCAAGGGGGAGGGGGAACAGTGCAGCTGGCTGTGCTATTGTAGCTGAGGGGCATTCTCTTGGGAAGGGCAGACATATCTTGCTGCTGTTGCTGTTTGTTTGTCTTGTTATTTATATTCTAGTAAAGAACTGTTATTCATTTCCCCATATCTTTGTCTCAAAGCTCCTTAATTTCCAGGTTATGATAATTTGGAGGGAAGAAGGTAATTTTTCCATTCCAAGGAAAGTTCTGCCATCCTTGACAGATCCCTGTCTTTCAACCCAAGGCACTTAATAGGCACAAATCTCACTACACTCCAGGTTTCAGTTTTTTAGAGATTGCAGATGGAAATGAGCTTGCTACACAAACTAGTAAATCACTGGACTAATGCATGACCAGGAGAGACTAGGATATTGCAGCATCTTATAAAGGAAAGTGCTCCAGCTGAACCTTCAAGCTTTCTGCAGGCTTAAAGAGAGTGAGTGTCATTGCAGCACATTCTGAAGTTGTAAAGTCAAGTTATGTTGGATCACTGCACTGTTCAGTCCTGGGAAGTAAGGAAAACTGATTGATCTTGTAAAGAAGACAAGAACATTATGTTAAGAAATCCTGTAATGATGAAGAAGTCCAAAACTTGGTAACCATTCTTTCCCCCTATCCCTGTTCAAGCCCGTACCCAAATTGGATTGATTGGTGTACACTGCATGCTAGAATGGTTTCAAATCTTACAGCCAAGGTAGAAAGTGGGTTGTGGGTGGTTTTTTTTTTTTTTTTTTTTTTTTGTTTTTTTTTTTGTTTTTTGTTTTTTGTTTGGTTTTTTTTTTTTTTTTTTTTGTTTTTTTTTTTTTTTGGAGGGGGTAAGGGGGCAGTGGTTGTTGGGGAAAGCAGTTTGATGTAAGAATTGAAAAACCTTGAGGTAATAATCCAAAAAGCCTGTATTTCAGGAACTTGGGATCTAGAAAGTGTAGTGGAGAGACATTGGAGTTTTATGTGCTGGTCCTTTGTAGACCAAGCAGGGATGCAGCTTTTGTTAGTTTACAGCACGTGGATTGCACTTTTAACATGTCCAGCTGTTTTCTAAACTGTCAAAGGATGGGAGAGTGTTTTGTGTCTTTTTAATCTCCCCCATCTCCGAAGTCAGGTGCTATGGGAATGAAAGTAGATCAGCAGCCTTGTGGATCTCCACCTCCAATCAGTCAGGATGCTCAGGAATTTTAATCTCTGCTTTGCTTTCCGGTTCTTTCCCAAGCAGCAGCATGGAGCTGGCCTGATGTTGGACAATTACACAGCAGCTCTCAGGGCCTCAAGCAACAGCAGTAAATCTGTCACACTTCACGTTCCAGTTGCTCTGCTTCTGGCTGACAATGGCTGGGAGCTGCTGCAGACACTGGATGACAACACTGTTGGCTAAACTATCCCTTTAAAAAGGCTGGAGTTTCTGCTGTAACTGGCTTGGCTTTCCCACTTGCTGGAGGAAATTTGGTAGCAGGCCAGTTGCCTCTTCAAGCCCTCAATTAGCTTTTGCAGTGCTATAGAACTGCTAATTTTAATAAAATACATTAAAAAATGAAGTCTTGGGCAATGTAGGAAGAATCCCACGTTGGCTGGTGGCATGTAGGTGATGTCATCATTTGGCTTATTGTTGAGAGTTATTAAACCAAGCAGGATTGTGCTCAAAGCACAGCTTGTGCTGACTAAGCTGTAGCATTGAACCTGCATTTAGCCAAGAAATGGGAACAAGATGTGGTCAGTTAGGGTTGAAGTTTCTCTCTGTTTATTCTGTGTATGTTTTAATCCAGATTTATGGCCTCAGCTTGCTGATCTCCATTGGTGCAATCATAATTGCTTCCACCAAAGTCTGCTTGTGCAGAAGTGATAGACAAAATTTCCATGTTGGCATTCTTACAGCTTAGTTTGTATTCCCCTCATTGGATGACCAAAGATTTCCATGTGGGGACTTTCTTTTGGCTGAGAAAAAAATTTCTGTTGATAGTTGCAGCTTTTGTGAAGCCCCTAAAGTTTTAATCTTGGAAGATGTAATTTTGGATGTGGTCATGTTACCATTTTAAAGTTCTTAGAACAACAATGGATGTACTGGGATTGAGTCAACCAATATCAGTAATTTTTCTGTCTTGCAGTGTAAAAAGCCCTATTTGGCCTCAAGGTTGCGTGCAAGGAATGAGTGGATGATACTTGGCTTAAAAAGAAATCAATTTTTTATTTAAACCAGATTTTACTGCTGAATTATTTTGTACAGCAGTTTTTATATGTCAGAAATACATATTTAAATACTGGTTCACCCAATTGAACAATTATTCCACTATATGTATGGTTTTGCAAAGTCAGTCTCTGTAAATATTTATTCCTTATCTTTTGAGCATGGAAGGGGAACTTAGTTACTACACAATTTGTAGGTTGTTAATGAGTGCTGATCAAATTACTGTGAGGAACTCACATGGTAAATGACCTTTCTAACAATTTCTCCATTACGTAAATAATCTTTCAACGAGTAGAACACCTTCCAGGAAGTTTTGTTGCCTAAAGGGAGTGTTGTGAAAACTTGTAAGATTATCTCATGACCACTTAATTGCTTAAACTGAGAATGTTCTTCCAGTGTTAAACTACATAAAGAGGAAGGGGAAATGTCATTCAGTTATTACTCTTTACCTGAAAGTTTTAGCTTAGGTAAAACTTTCTTGTTTGAAGAAGGAAAACATTCCAGACGTTTGGAAAGAAACAAGTTGGAAGGTGTGGATGTAGAAGACTTAGATCCTGCTGGATGACATACCAGCAGAGCTCTAAGCAATGTTCAGGATGGTCAGCAAACTTTGGCTTTGACCTGTGCAACCTCAAGTTCCGTAGCCAACAGCCTCAGGATGCATTCACAAAGCTGGGAGGTGTAAGAAGTAGGTCCCAGCAGGATCAGGGTTTCCAGGAGGTCTCAGTTCTTTATTAGGTATGTTAGTCTGAGTCCTTGGTGGATGTAGGACTGTTGGTCTCACCCCTCTCACCCCAAGCAGCCAGCAGAGCAGTGATTCTTGGTACAGGATGGGGTACAGCTGCCCCTGACCAGGTCTGCAGCTGCTGGTACTATAAGCAGTCTGAGAAACTCAAGAGACACTAAGTAATCAAGAAATGACTTAGATTTTTGTTTTAAATTAGGCTATGACTAGTGTTTATGAGAAGCAACAGTGTGAAGGAACTAAAGGCATCTGGCGACTTAAGTGTATTCATTTAGAACTGTAACATGCAAAAATCCTTCAATCACAAGATCTTGTTAATTAATATTACTAGCACTGTTTGTTTCCATGTGTTACTCCTTTTTTTCTAATAAATATAGTAATTTTTACTCTGTTAATTTTAAGAAAGATATTAATGTCTCACTTAGACCTATTATTGCCATCTTTTTCCTCTGGCTGTTTTTTTTCCCCCCAATAAATATTGCAGATAATTGATTTCCTCTCTTCACCCTGAAGCCAGGGCTGATGGTCAGTTGCTCATCATCATAATTTTTTAATGTTTTCAAATGTGGTTCAATTAATAAACCTATGTTTTTCCTAGAGAAGGGCCTATAGCATAGTGGGAGATACTGAAGAATGTTTCATGTTCTTGGTTGGGTAATTGTGTGTTAGCTAAAGGATGCTTGCACTTATTCTAAAGCTGACTGTGTTAACAATGTTTGTGTGTATCTGTCTTTATGGTAATGGTGACTTAACTTAAATGGGATACCTGTAATTACCTGCCCTCTCTTCTGTAGCCTAGTTAGCATCTGTTGAATTGAAAAATTGAGGAGATTTTGATACTTGATTGAATTTAAAGATTTGGCAATTTTCTTCATAAACTATGCAAGTTATCACAGAATTGTTTGGGGCTGTGGGACCTTAAAGCTCATCCAGTTCCAACCCCCTGCCATGGGCAGGGGCACCTTGCACTAGACCAGATTGCTCCAAGCCCTGTCCAACCTGGCCTTGAACACTTCCAGGGATGGGGCATTCACAGCTTCTGTGGGTAACCTGTGCCAGGGCCTCATCACCCTCACAGAGAGGAATTTCTGCCTGATATCCCATCTAGCCCTTCCTTCCTTATGCTTCCTCATTTGATATTTGGAATGGAAGCTGACAGTCTGAGTTTGCATTCCTACTGCTGGTTTTGAAGTGTTTGCGTGTGTGGTGCACCTTTATCACAGCTGTAACTTTCTCCTTGCAGGCTCCACAGAGCTCAGTGTGCAATTAAACAGACTCAGGTAACTGTTCAGAAAATAGGAAGGGAGATTGAAGAAAAGCTGAGATGTACATCTACAAGGAATGAACTGGTATGTTTGATTTGTTAAAACCTTATTTTATGGGCTTGGTGAAGCATCTGACTGATGTCTCAACTGTAAGCTTTGTTTTTTAAACACTTGAACTTGAAATCTTTCTTTACACCTGTCATTTTAAATGGGAACTCATCTGAGAGCTGTGTAGTATCATCAGTTCGTGTGAGTTATTCAGATGGGCTGATAAATTGATTATCCTATTTTTACCTGTATTTTGTACAATCGTGCTATCAAAGCATAAGCATTGCACAGCACACAAAAGAGGTCTTTCAGGAAAAACAAACTTCTAATGATTCATATGAAACTTGACAGGAACCTGTGACTGATTTAGACTGAGGTGAGTCTACTGGCTGTATCTTCTTGCACCCTGATTCCCTTTGGATGAACAGAATTCATGCAAATGCTGTCACTCAAGTGACATATTCATTTTAAACAGAAATTGTGCTAGATCTTACAATGGGTTTTGACATTTGGTTTTGCCTGCTCTCCTCCCCTCTCCAGAGAAGTCTGTTGACATTAGTTTCTGCTTTCTGCCCAGGAAAGCTGATCTTGGTTCAAAGATCAAAGTGGTTTGTGGTGACTTCATTATGTTGATACTCATTGGTATGTGTCTGATGCCTTGTAAAGGGCACACTTGCAGTGTGAAGTTGATTTATTGCTGTAAAGCAGTTTCTGAGTTGAGAGTACTCAGCTAAGTTCCAAAAGTGTCAAACTGGTTCAAGGATTTGACAAAATGGGAAAAATGGGGGCTTGTTTGCCTGCTTGTAAGTACTGGGGTTGCATTGTAGATGAAGAGGTGAAGAAGTCACCTTCCATAAGGGGCAATATAAAATGTCTTGTGAGTCATTCCAACCCAGAGCTTCTTTGCCTTCTCCTGATATCTTGAGTGTTTAACCATAACCTTTTCAGTTATGGTTATGCTTGCCCCTCCTTGCAAAGGCTTTTTATTTTTAAATATCTGAGAGCAAAACTGTATTATACAATCCTAGTATGCTTTTGGTTGGAAGGGACCTTAAAGCTCATCCAGTTCCAATGCCCTGCCATAGGCAGGCATACCTTCCATTAGACTAGGCTGCTCCAAGCCCTGTCCAACCTGGCTTTGAACACTTCCAGTATGGGGCAGCCACAGTTTCTCTGGGCAACCTGTGCTGGGGCCTCCTCACCATCACAGACAGGAATTTCATTCCCAATATCCCATCTAACCCTACTCTCTGGCAGTGGGAAGCCATTCCCCCTTGTCATGTCATTTCAGGCCCTTGTCCAAACTCCCTCTCTGGCTCTCTTGGACAACAGGTGTCCCTGGAGCCATTATATCCTCTGAGTTGAACACTCTCTCAGCTTTGTCTTTGTATCCTCTTATTCTCTTCGTGCTGAAGCTGGGAATTGAATCTAATAGTGCAGCTTGATCATCTCCAGCCATTTTTCCAGCTCTTGCCTCCACTTTGTACTGACTTCTTACTGCTCACCTTCCCTCTTGCTGGTGAGCCCTTTGCCAGGGGATGAATATTTATTCTGCTGCTGGTGCTGTGCTGTAATTTTTTATGTCCTGGTGAAGCACCATTCTTAATTTTTGGTCTGGACTCAAAAGAGGAGATGCATCCCACAGGAGCAGCAAGCACTGTGACACAGCAAAATGATTAGAGTCTTTGGGAATCTGTTTCCTGTGGTAATCTATGAACTCAGTTCTTAGGCAGGTGCTAGTCTTTTCCTGTTTTTTCCTTCCCTCCTATTACCTTTATGAAACTGCTTCTCTGCAATGAAACCTTTTTTTTCTTTTTTTTTTTTTTTTTTTTCTTTTTTTCTTTTTTTCTTTTTTTTTTTTTTAAATCTGTATTTCTTCCTGTAGAAAAAGGAGAGTGAATGTTTACAGCTGAAGATTCTGGTGCTACGTAATGAACTGGAGCGACAGAAGAAGGCCCTTGGTCAAGAAGTAGCCTTGTTGCATAAGCAAAAAACTACTTTGCTTGACAGAGGTGAGTGTAGAAACCTTAGCCTAGGTAATGACCAGAATAAAAGTGCAGGTTTCTTTTCTATTTTCATTGTCTGGCTGTAATGTGCTTGTTTTTTCTTTATCTGAAATTTGCAACCAGATGTTATTTGTTCATTCTTTTTTCTATGCTGAGTTTTAGACAGCAGTTTCTGGTATCTTGTCTTTAAATAACTTCTTACTATGACACCTCTCCAAAGCAGTCTTAAATCTGTGTTTAATTGACATTTTATGAGAACATGAGAAGAACTGCAGTATAGTACAGTAAACATTGCCATGATTAAGGGATTTGATAATGTCATGATGGATATTGCTGGTACCTGTGATTTGGATTCACTTTAAAGTATTAGAAGACAAAAATCCTCTTAATAGTTTGATATGTAAGTGACAGATTAAATGCTCAGTCGTCTTGGTTATCACTCTTTACTGGGCAAGTCTCCTATAGTGAAAAGCTGTATCACTGCCTCTTTGGAGCTCACCAAGACCAAACTAAACACGCTTGATCTTGTTGCAGGATACTTTGTTTTCAATACTTAGTTGAGTCTAAAGTAATCACTATTAAAAAGGATGGTTTTTACCATGTACTTTATTCTGACTATGCAAGTTTTGAGACCCCATAATTAGATTACTGCACTGTATGTTTGTGAGAGAAATAGATATTAACGGAGGATGACATCTGATGGGTTGTGTTTGGCTAGTGAATGGTGTGTAGTGCATGAAGACAGGTGTTCCTTCTGTCTGACATTCTCTAGTTTAGAAGTATAATATGAAAAATGGGAGGGTAAGAATAAGTGGAGGATTATTGCCAACATCTTGTCAGTATCTACTTTTAAAACTTTGGATAACTAAGAAAATACTTCATACTATTTTTTCTTTCCTGATTCCTCATGTTGCTTAGAAAATGCATTTGGGACTGAATACCAGAAACTTGAAGAGCATAATGAATCTCTGTATGAATTAAGAAAGGAATGCACTGCTAAGAGGTAAAAGGACCTATGTTTGTTCTGTAACTGGAAAAGAAAGATAAGCTTGAGAGCAAGCCATTGAAAATGGGAGTTCTGACACCAAATTCTTCCTCATGTTGCCCTAAAACTTCTGTTAAGACATCCCCCATACAATTTGTAGATATCTGAAATGATTATTACCAGTAGCAAGTCTAGAAGAGAAGAAAACAGATGTTTGGTTGTATATCTAGAGTCTGATAGGACTTCTAGGTGTATTTTAGTGTAACACAGCTTTGTAATACCTGATTGTTACAGTCAAAATATGTCTATAGTGTATGGTGCGCCTGGAAAAAAAAAATTAGCTTTGTGTGCTGTATTTTTTTTTGGGTGGATTTACCTAACTTTATGGAGAATAGGAGATGATAATTGGAAAGCTGGAGAAGGGATATGACAGCTCAATACCTGTATTTGGAGCTTTTGAAGAAAATAATGGTTTTGGAATCTCTTTCCCCAAAGAGAACAGTTTTTGAAGACAAATGCCCAGCAGACTATTCGGTGCAAGCAGCTGCTGTCGGAGCTATCCTACATCTACCCTATTGATTTGGTATGTTTTCAACATCCTGCCAATCTGCTCAATGTGAAATGGCCTTCATGTTTATTACACTGCAAACAAATATGCTTTATTTGTGAGAGAATCTGCTCTTTGCTCATTCTGTTTATTTCAGCTTTTTCTTACATTTGGTCTTTAGATTGCAAACTTTACAGGGAAGGATCTTACACCAGCACCTCTTATACAGTGTCCTCTGTGAAAATAGTATAGCTATAATTTAATGGATGTTGTCCATTTTGTGTATAATTGCATGAAGTAACCCTGACAGTAGGTTAACTGCACAGAAACATATGTTAAAATGTTAAGCTTCAAAATCTTTTATATAAGAATTAATATAAAGCACTTCACTCTTTAAAACCATTGCATTTATTTTCCAAACTATGTGAGATGTGGATTAAAATACTGTGTCAGTCACTCTAAGTTTAGTTGGATATTTAGTTTTTTGGTTTTTATTTTATTGTTTGTTAGCTTTGTTGTTGTTGTTAGCTTTATGCAGGCTTTGGTGTTATGAATGTTACTGTTTTATGCTCACTTTCCACTGTTGATTTTAAATTTACAGAATAACCAAAAGGACTACTTTGTTTGTGGAGTCAAGCTTCCTAATTCTGAAGACTTTCAAGGTAGCTGCAAATTCTTAATGTAGTTATTACAGTTAACACTGCTTCTAAACTTTGTAAAATTAAGAAAACTGGTAGCAATAGCTTGGGGTCCATATTTTTCACCAGAAATATGTAGACTAGAAGAAAACTTACAAATTATTTGTTGGTATTCCCTAGCTAAAGCTAAGGAGGTTTCTTTTGACTCTTAGTAAAGCACCTCTGTGTTGGAAGACTGCATATTGAAACACTGGAGCAGGTTACCTAGGGAGGCAGAGAAGTCTCCATCCTTGGGGATGCTCAGAACCCAGCTGGACACAGTCCTGAGGACAACCTGCTCTGAGTTGGGGATGAGGACTGTGCCATTCCCAGAGGTGCCTTCCAAATCAGTAATTCTGGAAAGTATTTATGTCTGACCTAGAATTCCATTGAGGCTACTTTTAGTCCATAAATCTTGGTTGTGCAACAGGCATGAATCTCCATTTGGTTTGCTGTAGTTGCTGATGAACTTGGCAAATAAATACATTGCAAAACAGGCTTTGGACCTCTCTCACAGTATGGAGTACTTTACAAGTGACCCTCTGCTTTAACTGTCAACCCTCATCCTATTGCAGAAGCAAATATATCATGTGCCTGCCTGTATAACAGTTGTACAGGTAACTGCATGCATTCATCTACAAATGTTTGACGTGAACTGGAAATTCATTGAAATCCTCTTGAGGATTTCTTGTCCCCAGTACTTGTTCACTCTGGTTTCTTGAGCAAAAACCTCCATCTGTTGTCTAACTCTTTAAAGCCACCCCATAGTAATTAACTTGTACTAATAATATGTATATTGGAATAATGTTTAAAACAAATTAATTTGTCAGTAGGACAAAAATCAGTCTATTGCTTTGTTTCCCTGATTGCACTGAATGTGGTAATGAACTCGTTTTGCTAACTCTTGAGGAATCAGTGGTGTGCCATCTTCTGGCCTGTTTTCAGTTTCCTGGTATTAATTAGTTGCAAATGAATTACTAATTCTTTATCCAAGTCTCTAGAAGTATTGTGAGGAAGAAGTACTAAGCATTCAATTTAGTGAAATAGGCAGTTAAATTTGAAACTCAGCTGTCTGGCATGGATCTTCTCTGACTCAGTAGACACTATCTTTTAAAAATTCAGGTGTTGGAAGGATCAAAAAAAAATATCCCTAGAAAGCCAGTTTTGAACAAGTTTTGAATCTGTTTTACAAAACCCATATTGATAGGGGTGTGACTTAAGTACATATATCTTGACTGACCCTGATAAAGCTCACTGTGGTTGTTGAATATCATTATAAGCTTTCTTGAAGGTTCTCTGTTTAGCTGGTTTAATGGATGCATCGGAAGGGATGACTATTGCACTGTCTGTATCCCTTAAAAAGAATTTAAAATAGAGTAAAGAGAAAGAAAAAGCCTTTGTGGCTAAAATATGTAGCTTCAATTGCAAGATGTGTATTCCTGGCAGGTGAAGCTTTAAGGCTGAAACCGTAAATGTCAAATTGAAAATGATACTTTAAAACAATGTGTCAATCTAAGTTTTTCCAGCTATTGGCAGAGAACAGAGTTTATAGCTTGAGGTCAGTGTCTCTCCAACTGATCTCACTCATGAATAAAGTTGAGGAGGAATGCTGATTTTCCCCTGATCCCACTCACACGTGTCAACTCCATCCAGAGAAATGCAGAAAGCTTAGTACTTGAGTTTTGTCTTGGGAATTTTGTTTCACTTTTCCCATCTCTTCTTTACCTTCCCCCATCCTGGCAGTGTAGCTTTGAAAGTAAAATTTGCAGGAGAGCAAGCCGTTCACCAGTCACAAGAGACAAACACAACACAGTAAAGTGCAAATGCTTGTAAAGCTCTCCAAAATCACATCAGGCCTCCTTCTGTCCTTGAGTTCTGACTTCTGAGGGCTATATTAATTGTTATCTGAGCAATAAAGATGGATACTAGGATTCAATGGATACAATTAATAATAGAATCTTTTTGTCATTGACAGGAAAAGATGATGGAAGCATTGCTGTTGCCCTGGGCTATACAGCTCACCTAGTTTCCATGATATCCTTCTTCTTACAAGTGCCACTCAGGTATCCTATAATTCACAAGGGCTCCCGGTCTACAATCAAAGATAATATAAATGACAAGCTGACGGAGAAAGAGCGAGAGTGAGTATATTGTAAATACACGGCTCTACTTTCTTCAAAACAACAAATCAACACCAAAAAAACCCCATGTGAAACAGTTTTGGGTAGTCTGAGGTGACAGGAATTTTGAAGTTACTTGTTACTGCTTTCAGTAGCTGTGGAATAGTCGTTGAGTTTCTCTTGTTGGAATTTTGAGATTCAATAGAGTAACTCAGATTTGTTTCTGGGTCTGTTGGCACATGAATGGCTTTGATTTGGCATCCAGTAATGCTAGAAAAACTTAGTGTTTCTTCGTGTTTCATGAGTTTTGGTTTCTATTTGGAAAACTTGCCTTTTATGTTGCTGCTGGCTGTGGGAATAAATTGCAGATAACAAGTGTAGTTTCACTGGGGAGCTTCTGCCAGTGCTGGAATAGTGGTTGATAAATGGAGAAAACAAATAGCTTTCTTTTAACACAGAGTTCTTTAATCAATTGGAGAAGCACAGTAACCTGCCACCTACTGAAGAATCCAACTGAATATTCAATGCAGAGCTTTTCATTTGTAATCATTATCGTTGAACATATAGCTACACTGTTACTGTTTTCCTTCTAGGAAACCATCTTCCTGTCCTTAAAGTCACTCTCTGAATGTCTTCTCCTGTGTCTTGGAACTTTGCTTATTTTCCCAGTGTCTTTGCACCTGTGTGCTCTAACACAAAATTAGTGGCAACTGCTGGTTAAGGTTTCCTTTGTAGCCTGAAAGCACTGAACTGTCAGGAATGCAACACTGACCATTGATGGGAGGCCAGCTGCTCCATTCAGATTCTGGGCACTGACAAAGTTTGCCCAGAATGTTTATGGACTATCTATTCCTGGAAGTGTTCAAGGCCAGATTGGATGGGGCTTGGAGCAACTTGGTTTAACTGAAGGTGTCCCTGGCCTGGCAGGGAGTTGGAATGAGATGAGCTTGAAATCTCTTACAACTCAGGGATTCTGCAACACTGTGTGTGGATGGATGGCTGCAGTCAGGCTTGCAGCATCGATAACTTCATTTTTCCACAAAAGTTTGAAAAAGGAGCAAAGGAAATGACTGGGAGGACATGAACTTGTGGAACGTAGCTGACTCTATTGACAGGAAGCTGTGAAAAGCCAGATTCTTCTCTTTAGAAATATGCAGTCAAAGTATTACAACATTTTAACACTAATTCCTCATAATACAAATAAAGATGGAAGGGTTTTATTGTGCCCAGTTGACAGAGTTGGGATGCTTGAAAGTGTCTGATTTCTCTTTGAAAGTTAGTGACTTTTGACAGGAAAGGCAAGGTAATTGCTTTAAGATTTAAACTTGCTGAGGTCTTCCTGTTTTGACACCATAAAACACAACTATATAATTATGTCTTGCAAAGTAATTTTGATACCATTTTAATAACTTGTCTGAACACACTTCCTGAGCACCTTAACAGAACATAGACCTGTTTTGCTTCAGTGTAGTTCTTGAAGCAGGTATCATACTCCTTCCTGTACATCACTTTGAGAAGGGTTGCAAACTAGAAGATTTGTATCTTGAAAACTAGTTTCTGAGTGGTAGAGCTCCGTGTGTGGGTGTGTAAAGATTAATTCCATTTCCTGCTCTCTCATACAGATTGGAAGGTTTAGTCCTTCGTGCCACAGCCTTCCAAACTCTTGGGACTTAATACTTGATTTCACAACAGATTTCTGAAAAGGAGAGAGTTCAGCTGAGTAAATGAATCCCTGTTGGGCTATTTACCTGTGTTGTGCAAGGTTTTTTCAGAATTAGCTCCTGCTGGAGGTCTTCTCTTCCCAGCTATTGGAGGAACAATCCTACCAACTCCAAGGTCTTATGTCAAATGTCTTAAATTGCAGTTTTCTTTCTAAACTAATAGATCATGTTTCTCCTTTGCTCCTAATTATGTTGAGAACAGCAGTTAACATGCATTATTAAACTTCTTTATTTCAATTACCTTTCGCAGCTTTTCAAACCTCAACATAAATTGTTGAGTAATTGCAGTGATGTAATCCCTATATTTGATCTTTACTATAACACAAGTGTACTCATTTTTTTTTTTCATTGCATGTTGTTGGAGGTTAGGATTTTTCCTTTTTTTTTTTTTTCTTTCTTAGAAGATTTTTCTCCCATTTGTTGTCCAAGAGGTGGGAATGACAGATACTTAAGACGGACAAATGATGTGACCAGTATGGGGGAGGGAGTGTAGTTTTCTCCTGTCTCTTAGCTGGGAGGTTTTCTTTTGGGAAATGCAGAGATACCTCGAGAATTGGCTGGGGGTCAGGGGCTGGGCTCAGCTCTCTCACTCTTGAGAGCAGAGTGGAGACAGTTGTGTTTTGGTGCTGGACTGCTGCTGCCCAGGGGATTCACTGCTGCTGTGGAGTTTTTTGTCTTTCACTGCTTTCCCTTTCCATGAGTGAGCCTCAAGTTTCTTTACCAACCTTTCTAAGCCCTCCTGTTGAGCTTTCGAGAGCTTTCAGAATGTAAGCATTTCTGGGAAATGCTTCATATCCTTCAATTTAGTTTACTGGCATGATCTGGGTCACTTCCATGATGACCTTGAGAATCTACAATTTTTTCTGCTACAATAACTGTTATATTGGGACTTTGAAGTAAGCGGCTGTGGTGAGGACTAAGCTCTTGTCTGGCCACAGTACTGAATGTATGTAATGAAGTATAGAGTGACTGTCAGTAGCCTATATGATCAGCCTTGTAATTGTAGGAATATTAGTGCTTGTAATCTGCTCAATAACTGTTCCTCTTTTGTATTTCAAATACAATTCCTAATTTTGATACTGCCAAAATGCTCTAAGTTTTCTCCTATGATGTCTCCTTCTATGACTTTTTGAATTACCATGCCACGGCAAGAACCTTATTTTTACAAAATTTCTCATTAATTCACTTCTTCAGTGGTGCCTTCCAGTATCTCCAGAGTGCATGCAATATGTAGGAAGAAAGAATTCTCAGAAGTCCTGGAGTCAGAGAAGTTTTAGGTTGGATATTAGGAAATATTTTTTCCCTGAAAGTGCTGTCCAGCCCTGATCCAGTCTGGTACAGTGGTGGAGTCAACATCCGTGGAGGGATTTAAAAGCCATGTGGAAGTGGCACTTGAAACATGGGTTAGTGGTGGCCTTAACAGTGCTGGGCAAGTGGTTTATTTTGGTATGTTCTTAAAGATCTAAGAACCTTAATGATTCTGTGATTTTATGGATATGTAACTCCCAAGTTAAAGCTACTTAGATGACAACATCTTCCTCTCTTCAGTGAGAAACAAGCTTGCTTGCAGAATAAATTGCCTAAATTCTTTGGCAGTATTCTGGTGGATCTGAAACCTAGCACTTCATCACATGCTGAACAACAGAGTGAGAATGCTAAGATGAAACTATTTCTGATATGTTCTGATTTTGTGTCTCTCAAGCCCTGTATTTAATGCTTCTGTTAGTCTGCTCCCAGATTTTTAATAAAGAATGACTCCCATCTTAGGGCAAAATAAGGATTGTTGTGGCTGGAGTGAGACATACATTGTTACAATCCCTATGTTGGTGTTGCTGCTCATGTCATAGTATTTTTGAGTATAAACAGCTTGGAAATCTATATATTACCCTAAGAAGAAAAATAGGTTTTTTAAAGTTTAATCACCTTTGGTATGCTTTGTATTTCTGGGCAAGTGAAATGCACATTCAGACAAATTATTTATGTTGAATTTTTGCACTATCACTCCTACTATATCTCAAAGATTTTCAAGAACTCTTACTTCTCTGCTGGGTAACTTAGACCTGGAAACAATTTAAATGAATAGTTTTACTAACATTATTTCTCTGTAATAATAGTAAAGAGAAATAAAATAGTACACACAATCTGATGGATGCTATACCTTCTTCACACCAAAATGTGTTAAGGGAAGACTAGTAGGAGCAGTTGTAAGAATGTGACCACCTCAGAGTCATACTTCAGGTTGAGGAAAAAATGAAGGGGTAGGAAATGGCATCAATGCCTAAAAAGGTTTTATATTTAAAAGGTAGCAAGAGCATTGTCATTTGCAAGTGTAGCTACTGGAGTACTTAAAGGCATTGCAGAGTTGTCTGATCTCCAGATTGAACTTGTTGGTTTTCAGTGTTGTAGAGGCCAAAAATATATATAAAATATTAAGATAAGCAAACAGGATCCAGACAGTAATGTAAGAAACCTGATTTAGTCTGGTGCATTTTTTGCAGGAATATTTGGCATCAGTTGACCTGAGATAACAATAAACAACTGTAAAGGTTTCCTTGGCGTTTTATAATTTATAGAAAGACTTTTTTTTTATTTCACTCTGTCTGACACAGACAGCAAAGGCCAGAAATTCAAACAGCTACCATGCAAGTCTTGGGCGTGTACATTGAGGCATCTGACATCTTTGCAATTGTTTTATTACTTTGATGTACCTCAGGAACAAAAAGTTGTATGAAATGGTGTAAGGGGAGTGAAATTAAGGATGTTACCATGGGTAACTTGTCCTGTCTAAATACATTTTGTTGTCATTAAAATAGGAAGCATCTGTCTGTTGTAATACTGGGTCCTCAGAGAAAACAGGATCAAAATATAGCTAAATAATAATATAGCTAAAAGGGATAGGTTTGTTCCCAAAGTAATTTCATGGAAATATTTCTCTGATGTGGAGTTAGACCTCAAATTTGTCTGTTTCTGTAGCTCAGCTTGATCATTATGGAGAACCTCAAGCAGGCCAGAAGATTGCAGTGACTAGTCAGCTTTTGTCTTGATGTTTGATTTCTCTAGGTGCTGATATTTTGAAGGCCAGTTTGATTTCATTAGTGTAGGCCTTGTGGGAAGGGCAAATATATAAATAAAAAAACAAGTCACTCTCCACTGGGATGGTGCAGGCTTGTTGCAACTGAAGAGTGTATCAAACATGAACCAGATGTGTCCTTCTTGGGTCTTCAGAGTGGTTCTTGATGCTTTAGGGATGCAAAGCATTTAGTAAGTTTATCTTAATACAACTGAAGTTGATGTACAAGGTCTGTAGCACCTTCATGTGTGGGGAATGTATCTCCACAGTTTGTTGACTGAATCTTGAACTCGAACCCCGGCAGACTCGATTACTCCAGTTTGGGGTGCTTTTTATTAGTTTAGAGAACCAAATTTCAGAGAAGTGGAAAAGATTTAAGTAAATCAGGCAGGATATATTTTGATCTGCACATACTCAAGCAATTATTTGGTACTTTGGTGTTGTGTTTTAGACCTACTCATTTGCACTGCACAGTAAAAACTGGTATGTGGTGTGTGGTTCACACAGTGTTAAATCATGAAAAGTGAATTACTGACAATGGAAGTTCTGATGTAAAAAATGTCTTTTCAGGCCTCTGAGTAAAGTAAACATATGGGATTCCTTGCCAGTTCTGCTCCAAAAATTATCTGCTTCCAAATTACCTTTCTTGATGTATTGTCTTTAATTTCTTTTAAGTGTGGCAAGCTGGAATTGCAAATAAGTGAAGATAAGTGTTGCTGAACTAGCCTATGGAAAATTTTGGAGCATTTGCGATCCACTTGTTGAATGAGCATAATCTGTAAGTCATCTTCCTTATTGTGGCCTTACTCCAGTTTGGAAGAATGGGAAAATCAGGATTTCAGCTGCAGTACAGGCTGAGTACAACACCACTAAGGTTGTTATTGTTCTGTGCCTGGTAACACATAAGTCACTTGCAAACAAAGCAGTCTGAAAAATCAGACACAAGCACGTGAAGAATAACTTTTCACTGATGTGAAGGTTTTCCAACTCAATTGAGTAGTCTTTAATCATGTTTGGTACTTCAGCTGAGGTAATGAAATGGCAGCTTTGGGAAGAAATCTTGGCAAACTTAGATGGAGGGAGATGGTTGCTTGAGAAATCTAATAGCTATCAAAGAGCAGTTGATTCTTTGGGGTAGATTGAGTGTGTGTTAAGGGTTCAGCTGTATTGCTCAAAGAATGCTTTTTGCCATGAACTTATCTTGAACTGTATTTTTGCATTCTACAATTCTTGAGGATATTTAGCTAGAATCCTGCTGATTTGATTCTTGATTAGCAGAACAATGCTTTTGCCTTCATTGAGTCAGCAGATACTGGTGTGTATAGATAAAGAATTAGATCAGGTGTTGTTTAATGAATTTATGTGCTGTTAACACTGTTTCTGGGAACTGGAAGTTTTTGCATGCTCCTGGCCAGTCTGAGAAAACAGATTTTGTTTACTGCAGTAGATGAGACCACTGACCCCAGACATCTGAGACCAGCTGAGAAATGTTTTTATGAAGACATACTGGTCTTAATTTACTCCCATTGGAACACTATATTCCTGTGGAGACTTTTTTTTTTCCCCAAAACATTACTTCATTTTTTTATATAAGCAGGGACTTGACCTGTATGAAGTGTCTTCTAGTTAAAAATGATCCTTCAGTGGCAGTGAGATTTAAAGTTCTGATTGCAAGGTTGTCTGCTCTGTCCTTACAGATAGTCCACGTGTTGTGACATCCAGCAATTGTTTGTATGGTGCAAGCTTTGAGTCTAAGCTGAAATATGTCAAAGAAATGCCCAATTTACAGAAAGCCGTCAGTGTCACTGGCTCCATGGATTCTTTGCTGTGATTTTGAGGTGTTTGAAATGATTTGCTGAAGCAGTAGAATGACACCCTCTTGTACAAAGTGGTTACAGTCTTGTCAGGAACTGCCTGGCTTTTGTAACCTGGATCTTTGCTTTTATTTTCTCTGCAGTCTGTACACACTGAAGCTATCGTGCATTCCCCAAGAGCAAGGTCACAGCAGTTACACTTATCACAGAAAGATGCTTCTGCTTTTGATTATCATCATCTGAACTGTTCAGAAAACCATTTTGAAAATATATTTCATAAAGTTAAACTAATGTTTTCTTTTCCCAGTGAACTAATTATTTATGTATTATATAAAGCTTGAATGGGGATATGCTTTTTCTTCATGGCAGTCTGTATTTTTATCATCAAACTTGTTTTACAAGTGTAGCTTTTTCTGTAAAGCAGGAACTCAAAACCATAAAGTAATCCAGTCTGAACTGGCTTGTGATTTGTAACTCATATTTATGTCTTAATCTATAATTACAAGATTTTTTCTTGTCCTTTTTTCTGTCTTTTCATTTAATTTTGGGTCTTCTGCAGTAGATCTGTGCAGTCTCTGCTCTGAAGCTGATAGACCTGTGGTGCAGCTTATCTGAGAAGGAAACAGGTTTTAAGGCTGTGCAGCCTTGATCTTCAGGTGGAGTGCTAAGATGTTAGGAATGCTGGATATTTTGGTGCTTGTAGCTCTTGATCAGCTTATTTACTGTAGTATTTGATTTGAAGTGTCCTGGGAAATTGATCTGTCTGGACAGTGGTGGTCCTTTTCACTTAAAAGGCTTTCAGGGTTTAGTTTCTTCTAGTTCAGAGAAGCCCCAGGACCTTTAAATAAAACAAGCTTCTTCCTCTGGATACAACATTCCATTACAGTGAGTGAACAGGATGTGGTTAGGTTGGAGGGAAAACACTAATTCTTTCCTAGCCTTCCTGCCCCCCTTGCAGACCCCAAAAGGAGGTGAGGCTGAAATAACTCAAACTCCAGTAAATATTTAAACCTTTTCTTGTACACTCCTCATTCTTCAGACGTATCAAACAAGAACTTGTGACTTTTTCAGGCTATTATCTTATCTGGATTGTGCTATCTAGTCCTATCCTTGTATAGAGTGTCCTATCCATGGTCTAAAGCTTAAAACTCTTTTTTTTTTTTTTTTTTTTTTTTTTTTCTCCTTAACTGTCCCATTTTTAGTAGTGTTGTGTGAGACACACATATCTGATAGATGACTCTTCTATGACACGAGAGACTTACAGTCACAGAAATTGCATCAGTTCTTTATCTCTATCATAGTGAATAACTGGATTTCAGCTGCATTCTGCCAAGTCTACTCTGCAGTCATTCTGCTTACTGTCCTTGAAAATGTGAAGTGAAAGAAAAAGCCAGGTTGAGTTTGTCTGACAAATTTGACATAGTTGGGCAGGAAATGTCAAAGATAGTGTAGATACAGTGATGTGAAAATGTGGTGGTGTCAGCTTAATTTAATCTTTGGACTAAGATTCCTATCTACACTTAACTACTGGGTAATGTGTTGATGTCCAAATGGACAGCAGTGATGATTGATGTTCTCATGACTTGGAATTGCGACCAGCACTGTTTAACTTCTAACTCAATGACATGGACAGTGAGATGGAGTTTGCCAATGACACCAAGCTGTGTGGTGCTAGGGGGAAGGGATGGCATGCAGAGGGACCTGGACAGGCTAAAGAGGTGGGCCTGTGCCAGCCTGGTGAAATTCAACCAGGCCAAGCGTGAGATGCTGCACTGGGATTGTAGCAATCCCAAGGACAAGTTCAGGCTGGGTGGAGAATGGATTGAGAGCAGCCCTGAGGAGAAGGACAGCTTGGGAAAATGGCTGCATGAGAAGCTGGACTTGCCCTGGCAAGTGTACTGGCACCCAGAAGCCCCTGTGTGCTGGGCTGATCCCACAGCATGGGCAGCAGTGAAGGGGGAATTCTGCCCCTCTGTCCTGCTCTGGTGAGACCCCACCTTCAGAGTTCCTCCAGCTCTGGGTCCAACATCAGAAGGATGTGGAGCTGCTGGGGTGAATCCTGTGGAGGCCGCAGGGGCAGCCTCAAGAATGGAAGGCTCCAAGGAAACCTGAGAGCTCCTTCTAGTGCATAAAGGAGCTTCCAGAAAGCTCCAGAAGGATTTTAGGCAAGGGCCTGGAGTGACAGGACAAGGGAGGATGGCTTCCCACTGTCACAACAGCAGGGTTAGATGTAATAATGGGAAGAAATTCTTCCCTGTGAGGGTAGGGAGAGTTTGGCAGGGTTTGCCTAGAGAAGCTGTGGCTACCCCATCCCTGGAAATGTGCAAGGACAGATAGCACAGGGCTTGGAGCAACCTGATCTAGTGTGAGGTGTCCCTGCCCATGGTAGAAGGTTGGAACAAGATGGGTTTTAAGGTCCCTTCCAACACAAACCATTCTGTGATAATTAAGGGTTCTTAAAGCATAAGTGTCCTAATTTAATTTATAAAGCTGCAAATATTACTGATCCTTAAAGTTCTGAATCATTTGGAAAGTTAAGGCTGTGTAACATGATTCCAGTCTAGTTTTGGAATTTTGCTTAGATTTGCCAAATGAGATGTAATATGATATTTAAATTGTGCCACACTTCAGCCTGTGTGAGACAGTCAGATGTGATGTGTAAAAACCATTATTTTACTGACTTCTTCCCTTAAAAGCTTTCTGAAGCACAGATTAAACTTTGAGACTTTAATATGATTGGGGATATGGCCGAGGTCTAAAGAGAAGAGAAAATGAAAGATCTAAAACATATGGTGTATTACCAAAGTAGAAGCAGGTGAAAGCAGTTAAAAATGAAGCAAATTCATGAGCTTTAAAAATAGTTTGTGTTAAAGGCAGGTGGTTATAGACAATAAAAGTGAGCCATCAGTATGTTGGTACATATGTGATATTTCTGGATGCAGAGTTCATAAATCACAGAACATAACAGTAAATGTATTTGGACTTGAATTCGTAAGAGATACTTGAGGTCTGAAATAAATGTGTGGAATAAGGATTCTTTCAACTTTTCTAACATATACCATCTGCCTGAGCCAGGAATCCTGTAGTGTTCATCAAACACCAAAGTGACTATGTAAAACAGCTAAAGATGGGCTAAAGATACAAAATTAAATAAGATCCTGATGGCTGTTGAGTACTTGTTGAGGGTCAGCTGGACAAAGTAGTACAGTGCAGAGTTTTTAGTGGTTAGAGTAGTATAAGCTCAATTTATTTGAGTTGTAAGAATGGTCTAATGTTTAAAACACTGCAAATAGTCTAATCATAGTTTTAGCTTTGAAACAGGCCTCTGGTTTTCCAGAACTAATATCTTTGGGCAGCTCTTAAAGATCTCTTTTTCTGTAGTCAGTTATCTGATTTTTTGAATACAGCAGTATTAGTGAGCAGTTTTGGTTGAGGGCACTATATTAAGAAATTGTTGCCTGTGCTCTTAGCAAAGCCAGGGGTTTTAAAAGTCAGTAAGAGAGGGGTTGCAACCCTTTCTTTTGTTAAGTCAATAATTCTCCTTATAAGGAAAAAAAAAAAAAGCCCAGAATAGATTGTGGATATGAACTGCAGGCATCACACCTTGAACTATAAAAATGAAAACTCCTTGCAAGAGGCTTTTTTTCCATCTGCCCCTGAAATTTCTTGGTTTTACTTTCAGCTGCACATGAGCACAGTCTTCTTTGTTACATCTTAAACCATGGAAAAGACTTTACCATGGAAGGGTACTTAAGCAACTTTCCTACTTCTAGGAAGGATGAAGTTTATTTAAAGGAAGGTGTTACAACATCTGAGTGTACAGGGCAGTTTGAACTTGCCTTAGAGATGATACTTTAGAATTCCTTGTGCCTGTAGCTTTATGATTACAGGATAATCTCCTTGTATCTGGATGAATGGATCACAGAGCAGTGGCTTGTGGTCTCATGGGGTGGGCTGCAGCCTCTGGATCAGATTCCTGCAGGGATCCTGTAGAATTACAGAGCTGACTTCTAGCAGAAATGCCTTCAGGCCCCTAGACAAGCACAACTGGCAAAAGTGTTCATCTGAAATCCTGTCTACTGCTCATGAACTGCAAGTTGGAATTTGCCTTGGTTTGATGCTGAGATTTCTATTCAGCTGTTTGCACCTGCATGAGTCACGTGGAGTGGAAATGCTGACAAACAGCCACCACTGGTTTTTCATATTGACTGGAAACACATATTGGCATATATTGGGTTTCTCTTTTTTAATAGACTTTTAAACCAAAGGGTATGATTTAGTATCCTGTCTGGTCTTTGTAACCTTGATGTGATTTACTGTACTGAGGTTATACATTAAGTTTCTTAGTTATGTGTGTTTCTTATGTCTGCACAGTGTTCTGCTTGATTAAATACCACAGTAGAATAAAGTCTAATTAGACTAAACAAAATAACAGCTCTCTGGGAGTCCTGCTGATGGTGTGGTTAGGTGCCTTTAAGCTTGATACCTACCAGAATGATACTGTTAATGCAAATATTCAAACTGTTTAAAAACTTAGCATTTGCAAAGTGTTGTGAGGTCCTTGAACTCAAAACTTAATTCCATTGTTGATGGTAATGTGCTGGTTTTGTAGTTTCAATGTGGATTACAGGTAGACTTTCAGCCCTGTTGTCTGACTTGATGTGTCTTTTCCCCATCACGGGAACTGTGAACCAAGCACATAACCTCTGCCTTGCTTTTTCTTTTTCACAACTCTATTGAGCCTTCACCTGCTCACACTTGTTTCCTTACTCATATCAGCAGATCCTCTATATGTTGAAATATTTGAATATTAGGTGCCTTTGATAGAAATCAAGTTTTAAGCTGAAGAGTTCTTTATCCAGTAGCTAATGTTTGCTGAGGAAGTGTAGCAGGAATTAATAGAGAATGGATCGAAATAAAGTGGTGGGTAATGCCTTGCTGAAATTAAGATTGCAGAGAGAGAGGAGGGGCTTGCCCTCCTAGCAGGAGAGATGGGAGAGAGGTCAAGTGGGTGAGGGTGAGGTAAGGTTAGGGCAGATGAATTGTCATGTCTATTCAAAGCTCCTTTAAAATGAAGTTATTCAGAGATGATTAAAAGTGTCTTTTATCTGCTTCTATTATTTTGGATTTATTTTATTTAATTTTTTTTTTTTTTTTTACATCTGTGAGAAATGACAACATCTCTTTTTCTGGGGCTGGGAGTGCTTGGGTCTTGAACATAATAGTATTGGTTCACCAGGGAAGGAACTGTTCATCATTGTGGCATCACCATAGAAAAACTCAAGTTTTGTCCAAAGTGACATGCCATGGAAGGGGATATGAGCTATCTGCCTAAAAATGTCCTGCATGTGTTTTGTGGTTTATTATAGATATGCATTATGATGCAGCTGGGTAACACTGGTCATCTGACTTGTATCCCAGTGAGCCCTATAAAACAGAATATGACTCAAAAAAAAAAAATCAGTCAAAATTTAGTGTTTGTCACAGTCCTATAGGATTAAATAAGCAAAGCATAAGATTCCCAAAACAAATGTAAGCTTTTAAGATCAAGAATCTTCTTTATGTTATCTTAGACCTTCAAAGCACATACTGACCATCTGGTTCAAATCAGTCTGGTGTGCAGTTTGGATCACTCTTATCCAGAGTTCTCCACCTTCTGAATTCAAAGTGGGGCTTGTTTAACTTCAGCATCTTTGGCATAATTCTCATAGATGCTAAAGCCACCTTTATGCATGCCTGCTGGCTGATTATTTGCTTAATCTCTCCTAGTTCTTGTGCTTTTCCCCAGTACAGACTCTTACCATTGCTGACATGTCTTGAAAGCAGTGGAAACACCAGGTGCAGAAACAGCTCCAGATGGGGGTAAACCTGTTACAAGTTACTAAACATGGTGGGTTTTTTCTTGCATCAGATTAATGTTCTCTGAACCACGATCTTCTTTACAAGTCACTATTAAAATTACTATTGCTGTATTGCCTGTCTCTTTATGTACAGAAATTGATAACCCTCTGTAAACTCAGGTTGTCTTAGCACTGTGTCTTAAGAAGTCTCCATGCTCTTGAAATGTCATTTTCTGTAGCTGTATGTAAATGACAGCATATTTTTACAAAGGCATATGTTGACCCTCACTGAGCAGAAGCTGTTTTGTTCATAATTCCTGACCTTCACATAGCAGGTGCATGGTTTCATAGAGTGTGTAAGTATTACTCTGAGGAGGACCAGAGCTCAATTTCTGATCTCCATTCTGGACTGAGAACAAATTTCCAACACTTCATAACTTCTCTCAGATAATCTTTTCTGTTGCTTATAGAAAGGGTATCTGTAGCTTGTGTTTTTTGATTCTTTCCCCTAAACATATCACATTCCTTTGGATTTTTAATCTCAGAATAAATATCTGTGTTTTGCTTTAAAGGAGTTTAGTGATTTTTTTTTTTCCTCAAATATATCAGCAAGAATGGAAAGAAGGAAGCTGCACTTTGGAGTAGAATTGGTAGGCAGATGTCATTTTGAATTTTATGATTTGTTTTGTGATTATAGAAACACTAAAATAGTGTTTTTCAAAAGCATTTAGTATAACAATTCTTACACAGCACATGCAGCTTTTTGCAGCATGCCAAAAGGAGAGACTAAGCTTACAGTCAATGCTTTTCTGTGGAGCAGGCAAGAAGAATTTCACTAAGGGAGGCAGCAGTTCAAGTTGGGTTCAGTTATATTCACTGAAGCACTATATAAAATGTTTGGGTTCTTCTCCCTTGAGTTTATTGCTTGTGACCAGGCTTAATGGGGAAGAAAGATAAAATACAAAGAGAGAGGCATAAAATTCAGTAATATATTTTCTCTTGAGTCATAAATGTGTATATGCAGAGGCAACCACTGACAGTTTTCAAGACTTTTGTTTAAGTGATTATGTTGTGAAAGCTGACCTGAGGATGTACATGGTTTAAAACCTTTCAAGATTAATTAGTGGAAGTTAGAGGATAGAAATGTGAATATTGGCAAAGAAGCAGGATCAACATGATAAGCAGAAAAGTCTGATTTTCCCTTTTAAAAGAATCTGAGTGGGAGATGTCAGCAAGCGCCATAAACCAGTTTTTACCCCCTTTCTATACTGCATGGATCAAAGAGCTCTGTGTCTAATAATAGAATACATGGTTCCCATTACCAGTGACTTCATGAAATGCTACCTTCTAGAGAAACATGGTTTGTATTCCTAATGGTGCTTTTATTATAAAAAAAGTGGTTAGTTTTAGACTGTTAATTGTAAAGTTTTTCTTTAAATCTAACCCTTGATCTGTTTGGGTAGTGTAATTGGAGATATTGAAATGAATTCCTCTTGCTTTGTATTTTAGAACACTTACAATAATGTGTTGTGGAATTTTTGTAGTGTGTGTTCATTTTATTTTCCTGCATGGGGAACTAGTTTGATTTATAGGCCTATTAAGCAAGGTGAGCTAGATATATGCTATTCACAGAGATTTTAATGTTCCTCGACTTAAAGACCCAGCAAATTTGAAAGTAGCAGAAAACATGAAACTGACATCTCAACATTTGATCTGCTGTGATAGTGACCTGTTGACCTTTAGCTTTAATGGCACTATATAGTTCTTAAAATTACAAATGTACACTACTTTGGGGCTGATGGATGATAAAATTCACTTTGCCTAATCACCTTTCCAGAAAATGTGTTGTTTCTAGTAGATATTGATCTCCTGTATTTGTTATCTTATGTTTGAGAGAGACTTTGCTTTCTGCTGTAGTGTGGAGCTTATGTGGATAATTCATTCAGCATCTTGATTAGGAGCTGCTGGACGTGGTTCATGAAAAGGCAAAAACTTGATCCATGCTGTAGTTCCCATAAAAATAAAGTTTAGTTTGTATTAAGATTGTTGAATTGACCATGATGACCTCATAACCTCTGGTGCTGAGGAGGAGTCAAAAGACAATCCTTGGAAGTACAGTGTACAGCTGTTAAAGCTGTTTGAGAACTGCTTCACTCAAGCAGAGATTCTTTTAAGCAGATGTATAAAATTATATTCTTAAATGCAGAAACTGTCAAAGAGTTTCTATATTTAAGGGACTAATGTTTTAGTTCTCTTGTCTCACACAGCATGTCATGCTATGTTCTTATAAGCTGTTTGCTACATCTGGGTATTTAAAATGGTGAGCAATATTTATTACACAGGAAAAATAAATATCAGTTATAAAATGTTTGCAAGGGCTATAGTGATCTCTGATGCTGTGATTCAAGCCTTTGGTGCTTGTGTGAAGTTTGTTGGAAGGAGTCACTTCTGTTTTGAATGTTATGGTAAGTGAGCCTGCAAATTTCTTCTCTGTGTAAAGGGCTTTGTGCTCTGTCAATCACAGGATAATGATCAAAAGAGAACACCTTTTTTTTACAAGATTGTTTCTGTTTGGAAATGAGCTAACCAAGTGTGATTGGCTGAATGCAGAGAGATAATGTGGGATCTGGAATTGTGCTGTGTGCTTCTGAAATTACACTTTGATTGGTGTTGGATGTTGCAGCTTTGGCAGAATCACAATCTTAGAAACCTGAAATATGTTTAAAAATGGAATTCCATAGCTGAGTTTTGACATCAGTCTTTAAATGCTAATTGACTGGAGTTGCAGAGGGTTCCTAAATATATCCTATGGAGGGGTTCCATAGTCAAGAAGGGAAGTTTTTTAATCTTTACCTTCTCAGAAAAGGACTCTGGGGCTTTTTGAAGTTTACATAAGCTTCTGAATATCTTCACCTTAAATACTTTCTCTCCCCCTCCCCTTTTTTTTTTTTTTATCAGATTTCCTTTATATGCAAAAGGAGGGGAGAAACTTCAGTTTGAATATGGAGTTTATCTTCTCAACAAAAATATAGCACAGGTTGGTACACTTGATTATTTTTTATTATTATTTATATCCGTTGTCTGCTTGGTGTCAATATGACATGACTGTGCATGTGCTGTCTTGTGGTGCTGCTCTCTGTGGTGAAAACCTGTGAACTAAGAAAAATGTCCTTGAAAACATAATTTTCACTTTACAGTTTTGTGCTTGAGATTTTCTTCTGTGGTGCTTCGAGAAGGACTTATCAGATAATAATGAATCTTTTCCTTTTCAAATAGTACATTCTATGAATCTATAGACTTCTCACTGTTTTGAAAACTGTAAATATTCTGGTTTTTTATTCTGTCATACCTGAAGATCTATTACTATAATTCTTGCTCATGTGTCTTTAATTTTGCTGTATTTTTTACTTCAGCTAGTATTCTCATCTTATAAGAAAACACAATACATGGAAAATATAAGGTATTGCAAATGTGTGACTTCTATTTAAAGTCTTCTAATCAACCTTACTTCCTTGTTTTTCATGTATTTTTTAAAACATCCTTTACTTTGAAAAATGCAAGAGTCTTTGCAAACTTGTATTTGAGATGGCAGTAATACCTGCAGCTAACACATTTGGCGTGGAATTCAGAGAATGTTCAGAAAACTGGTCTGAAAGAGGTTTCAAGTGGTATGCAGTCCTAGGGCAGGGTGAGCTGCTCTTAAGCAGCTGTGAAGCTAATGCAGCAGCTCTTATGTCCCTGTGAAGAAAAGCCTGTGATAGAAGTTCCAATGCTTGACTGTCTTTGCCACTAGAGACATCAAATTTCTCACATTGAGTCCAAACCTGTCTTAACTTTGTTTATATATTACAATAATCTGATCCATTTAAGTCTCTTCCTCCTTGCAAATTTTCATGCATTGAAAAACCACTTTTCAACACTTCTCTTGTCTCACATTCTCCATCTGAATCCACATTTTTCTTGAAATACAATGCCCAAAGCTGGATACAGTGAGCAACTGTCGCTTTCAAATCATTGAGTAGAATGGGAGAAATACTTCCCAAGTCTTGTCCTTTTATTTCCAGTTCATTGGGTTCTAATAGGTTTGTACTCTTAAAAGCCTAGCAGAGTAAATCTTAGGATTCTCTGCAACAACAGCCCCAGGTATTTTCTGCACAGCAACACAAGAGAACATTCTGAATTGGTGCAGGCAACTTGTTTAATTCACATTTTATATTCTGTACCTTGAATGTATTTTTATAGATAAACTTTTTTTGTTCTTAATCATGTTTCTACTTTGGTGGCATAACATTAGAGGTTCAGAACTCAGTCTCAGCTTTATGCTGGCTGTATCTGAGCCTATGCCCTATCCAGATTACCTGATTAAAGTATTGGATAGAACTGGGGTTCTGTTATTCCAGGTGGAGTCCCATTTTGCCAGGACTTCAGTTGTAGCCATAAACCATTATTTATTACACCCAAAGAGTACTTCATCAATATCCCATTTCCCCAGCATGGTTGTGAGCATATTATACCAGAAAATGCCAAGAGATTTAAATTCCAGCAGAAATATGACATTTCTGTTTTTAACCTGTTTAAAATTACATTAATCTTACAGTTCTATTCTTGAAAAATCTGACTTTTTTAGGCTTTCTACTAGTGTAGTTTGTTTTTCCAGTTTTCTCTTCCATCATTTTTTTGCCATTCCTTATGCCAAATTGAAGTAAAGCTTCTGAGTCTTTCTGTGTTGTTTGTTTTCTAAGCTTGGATTGCATTTAGCATTTTCCAGACTTGCCCATGCTTAGTATATTTTGGATATTTAAAGCTAAAATATCTTGAGACAAAGTTAATCAAGTCCTACTAATCTTGGAAATTCACTTAGCCAGGCTGTTAATGTATCTTAGACTGTACCTCCTTGTTGGTGGTGTTAGTAATGGCAGCCAGCTGTTCACACTTGACCTCCAGAGGGAAGATTAGTGAGAAAAAGGGATTAGTCTTTCCCTCAAATGCTTTGATAGAGCTCTCTCTTCATTATTATCAAATCAATGCTTTCCTTAATCTCTGCTTCCTAGTTCATTCTGCTTACACTAGTTCATTCTGTAACTTGTGAGTCATTGATGCTTTGCTTTCAGCCCTTCCTGGTTTTTACCTTATTCTGGAGTTTGCCATTCAGTTATGTGATGCAAGCAAGAAGCTGTTGTTTTTTTCATCAAAATGATGAATTCTTCATTGAGCTCAGAGTGGTTGTCTTTGCTGTTCATGTAGTTTGGCTTACTTGACACTTGTGCCTGTAGTATTTTTTTATAGGAACTGTCACCACTTCACTTGTTTTCCTGTTTATTTCTGACTTGTCACCTCTGAGTTGTTACCACTCTTGGACCTGCTGAAACCTCTCATTCTGGTTTTCTTGTCCTGTTTCTGAAGGACTCTGGGTGGTTGAACACACGGTCACTCACCCATGTTGCCTTACAATTCCTTGCAGTTGATTTCTGAAATCACTAGTGTCTGTTTAAACTTATAAAAGTAAATGAAGGATTTAAGCATGTATTGGTATAAAAAGAGTTTCCAATTCTGTTTGGGGTCATTGGTGCTGGTGCAAGCTGGCCAGTGGCCAAACTTCAAAGTGGTTAGTAGAACACTAGTGGTTCACATCTTAATGCTTGAGACTGTATGCTGCTGGATATAAAAACATAATAAAAGTAAATTGGAATTTCTGGGTGTGCTTCTACTACTTATTTAATCATGGAAGTGTTACTGATGTCCACATAAACTGTTGTAGTCACCTTTGTTTTGATGTCCTTGGTCAAATATTGCTAGTTTTTATAGTTCTGCCAAGGGGAAATTCCATTGTGAAAGCAGAGCAGGTAGATCATGTGCAGAAATGCATCACAAAAACTCTCTGCTCTGGGGCTCACTTGACCTAAAAACCCAAGATTGTCTGAATCCTTTGTGTGTTCCTTGGGATGCTGAAACTGTTGAATTTACATAGCTTTTAGCAGACCTTATGGCTGCTTTCAGAGAAGTATCCAGATAAGCTTAGCTCTTCTGAATGTGTGAAAAATTAAGTTTGTATGGAGAATGAGCAGCTGCCTTTCTCTTATCTCCAGACCATCACCCCAAGGTGTTTGCCTTAATTCAGAGAACCAGTTCTCTTTGTGAGAAGTAAATGTAAATCAGCTGCTTATTTCCCTCTGTGGGCTGTGGGAAGGTCAGAGGTGCCTAGGAAGAACACTGTTGACTTCATTGGAATATGAAAACAAGAGCCTGGGTCTCTATCACCTCACTTAAATCATTCATGCAAGTTTTCAACACTGGCAAACAAAGAGTCCAAAAAAACTCTTATCAACGTAAAGAAATATTATGAAATAATTTGTATAAGCTTCCCTGATTTCCTGGATTTTTATGTATTTTTTTTTCCTTTTACAATTACCTAGAATTCTGGCAGCAAGGAGAAATGTGAATGTGAACGAAGTGAAATGGGGTTGATATTAAATAAAATTACTGACATAAAGACTCTTCTAGAGATAAAGTGGTACTGTTTTGTAAAACAGCAGGATAATAACACTGGAAACCACATCTTGCACTCAGGAGAATTCAGCTGGAATTAGAAGCAGCTTAGTGCTGGCATGGTAGAGTATGTTTTGGAGAAACTTGCTTTGCTGTTACATTCCAAAGTTGAAACAATGTGTGTTAATTCTGAGAGTTCATAATAGCTTCCATCTGTATGTGAGCACGAATTGTTTCAATACCCGTATTTTATGTTTGTAAAATTGACTCCCTCACAAAGTTCACAGAGGAGCTTTTTGAGTTGGATAACATTATCTAAGGCCATAAATTTCCATTTAAGATTTCAGCTGTTTGACTCTCACTAGCATAGAAATGCAGGTTTTTATTCCAAGAGAAATTAGTCACTTATGTCTAATAATACCTACCAAAAAATTTGCTATCATTGTCAGAGGTGAAGTACAATAGAGTTGCTAGAAATGGGAATGAATTGCACAGCTCTCCAAAGCATTAGACAGTGGGAGAGCATTCAGCAAGTATTAGCCCCATAAACTCTGTAGCTCCTAAGTTAGGGATGTGTATGGAGTATCTGAGGAAGCTGAGGCTTTAGTAGGAGAAAGAAGTGAGCTCTTGTCCTGATATTCACAGTGAATACAGTGGAGTAACTGAGATTACACCATGAAAACCTCTTGTTATGGTGGATGAATATTAGGAAATCCCTGAAGATTGGTGAGGTTTTTTGTGGGTGATAAGTAAACACAGAACAGGGTCAAAATGACATTTCTTTGAGTTCTTTTTGTTCTGAACATACTGTATGGGTGGCACCCAGTTCTGCTGGGGCACAGACATGGACCTTGTGGAACTGAGCTCTCACAAGTGCTTGAGCAGTGTCTTGCTGCTCTAGGTTTTTTCATCTCAATTATTTAATTCTCTTTTTTAACTTTGAAGTAGGGAGTATTGAGAGTGCAGTGGCTTTGAGTTTTGAGTTGCAGCCCTGTAGAAAGAAAGCAACTTTATTGCTGCTTTACTGGCTGCTTTACTGTCTCTTTCCTTCATTCCCAGAGCCTTAATTGCTTTGGCCTGACTTCAGTGTAGGTTCTTCATTCCATATGATGAATTGATCTTAATTTAGTCACTGTCTTCCTTGAGGTGAGTGAGTCCCTAATGGGTACACACATTGTTACTGTGGGAGAATAACTCACCCAAAATTGTATACCCAGACAGATGAGAGTGATCAGGCCCTGCACAGGTTGCCCAGAGAAGCTGTGGCTGCCCCATCCCTGGAGGTGTCCAAAGCCAGGTTGGATGGAGCTTGGAGCAGCCTGGTCTAGTGGAAGTCTTGCCCTTGGCAGGGGGTTAGAATGAGATGGGCTTGAAGGTCCCTTCCAACCAAAACAATTCTGTGATTCTCTATTAAATGATTTCTGTACTATATTGGTCATTATGTCTAATGCATGCCTTTATGATATGTATCCATTGAGGAGAGCATGTCCATCTTGTTCATTGAAATTCCAATTTCTTTAGGTATTCAAGAGGTTGTCTCTTGCATGATACTTGACAGGCATTATTCCTTGTTCAGTTCCCAGATTGCTTGTAGAGGACATAACTTCAATAGAGCTGTAAGGCTGGTTTCTTTACGTACCAGTAAGAAGGAAATTTGCTGCAGCTATTTCTTGCGTGGGGCAGTCAAGGTATTTACAATCTAAGTGTCAAATGATTTGCTATTTCAGTCAGCTACTGAAGGACATCAAATTAATTTGCCTCTTAATCTTCCGGATTTCATATTTTTAAGTTTTATCTCAGCTTTACCACAGAACCAGAGGGCAGCTGTATGACTGTTGTGATACTTCTTATATTCTTTTGCTGTGACCTTGGTCACTGTCTCCCTCTGGCTTTGTTGGACATGGCCTCAGGAGTGGTAGTGTTCTTTCCTTGTCTAAATGAGTGGCTCTTGAAAAGCAGACTTGCAAAACCAGGTGTGAAATAATTTGGACTATTTTGCTACTCTATATTTCCTACAGCCAGCCCAAGGAATGAATGTGTGTAGCCTTACCTCAGTTCATAGAATCATACAACAGTTCGTGTTGGAAGGGAGCTTGAAGACCATCTTTTTCATGGGCAGGGACACCTTCCCTAGACCACCACCTTCTCTACACCAACCCTAGACCAAGTTGCTCTGAGCCCTGTCCAACCTGGCCTTGAACACTTCTAGGGATGGGGCAGCCACAGCTTCTGTGGGCATCCTGTGCCAGGGCCTCACTACCTTCTAAGTAAAGAATTTCTTTCTAATATCTAATCTAAATCTTCCCTCTTTTAGTTTAAATCTCTTCCCCTTTTCCTATCCCTGTCTGCTCATTTAAAAAGTTCATCATCCGTGTTTGTTAACAGGGCCTCTGCATATGGTGTCAGAGAAAGTATCACTTTCCAGGCATCACTTCCAGGTTTAGTGAAACCTGTGGAATATATGTTACACTGTAGAAGTTAAAGTTCTTATTTCTGTTCAGCCTGGATGCCATGCTTGGGATCCTTTCACAGGGAAAGCTTCTTTTCTCATCCTCATTTGTTTTATCAGACTTCTGTTGAGTTGTGTTAGACTGATGCTCCTATTCGCATTGGCATGGCTTCCTCAGCCCTGGCCATAGAATAGTTCTGCTTTCATCTGACAGTCATTAGCAACACAAGAACTTTGCTATTTGATGTGAAAAAAAAATAAATCACTCTCTTGTCAGCTTCCCCAAGGTTCTTTTTGTCATCAATAGAGTACAGATCCAGGGAAGTAATTGATGTCTAGCCCTCCTCTTGTATGTCCACAGCCATGTGTCCACGTGGTGGTGGGTGGCGTTTACATGTTTTGTATAATCTGTTTGAGAAGCTGAGCAGCCAATGCTGCTTTCCTGGGAATGCTGTTTTGTGGGTGAGTTGCTTGTCTAATGCACAAAGTAACATTCACAGAACCACAAAAGAAAAGCAATACTTGTTATATTGTAAGTGTAGTTAAAGTGCCGTCTTCCTAATAACTGCATGGAATTAAAGTAGAATATACTAGTGCCATATATAAGAGGCTGAACTGAACTCAGCTGTTAAACATGAATTGAGGCAATAGGTTCAGTTTCTGGCTCTGTTAGACTATCAAACATGAGAGAAAATCAGCTCTATAATAGAAACTAATAAACTTTTCCATGGGAAGTTGAACAGCAGAAATGTTAGGCCTAGAAGTTTGTTTTGGCAATAAACACGAAGGAGCAGAAGTGTCTTTAAGATTTTTGTGGGTAGTGGTGTATATGCAGTGGTTATGGCCCTTTGAGTGTAGGATACTGTGACTTGCACACTGCATCTTTTATGAGGCCCCTAAACTAAGATTATAAAACATACAGTTCAGAAAGAATGCACTGTCTGAATCCAAGGCCAGTTTAGCTACATACGGAAAAGTGTTCTTGAAAGAGCACAGGTTGAAGCCAGAGTCTTGTCCTTGTCTTGTGAAGTGCCAAGTTTTCATTTTAATGTGAAGAGGAAGGGACTGCACCTGAAAAACCACAAGGTATCTTCTCCAGCTGTGTAGAGCCAAAAGCTCTTAGGAGAGGTTTCATTCCTGAAGCTTTCCTAGGGTAACAGTGAGCTGATACTTAGCCAGATCATTTAGAATTGGGGAATTTATATACATTTTTTGCAAACTTTTTGGAAAGGCTTTTTTTTTTTTAAATCTTTCCTATCACGTATGCCAAGATAAAATAGGTTGAAATGAGACTGGATTAGCTGTAACTAAAGTCCCAGCTTTCATTCAGCTGAAAGTCTGCCTATCCCTGTCCGTAGGCAAAGGCCAAGACTAACTTACTCTGAAGGAGCAGATCTTGGCTGTTCAACCCATATAGATCCCAACACCTGCAGCCTAAGCCCAGGCAGTGCTGGAGGCTCCTGCAGCCCTGATGGGATGACCAGTGTGCTTGGGTGACTGGAGGGATGGAGCACTTCTCGTGTATGGACAGGCTGGGAGAGGTTGGATTTTTCAGCTTGGAGAAGAGGTGGTTTTAGGAAGACCTCAGAGCCCCTTCCAGTGCCTGAAGGGGCTCCAAGAGAGCTGAAGAGGGAGAAGAGCTTGGAGTGACAGGACAAGAGAGAATGGCTTCCCACTCCCAGAGGGCAGGGTTAGATGGGATATTGGGCAGAAATTCTTGGCTGTGAGGGTGGCAAGGCCCTGGCAGAGCTGCCCAGAGAAGCTGTGGCTACCCTATCCCTGGAAGTGTTCAAGGCCAGGCTGGACAGGTCTTGGAGCAGCCTGGTCAAATGGAAGGTATCTAGGCCCATGGCAGGAAGATTAGAACTGGACAAGCTTAAAAGTCCTTTCTAACCCAAACTGTTCTAGGTTTCTGTGAATAGGAGAGGTGGCATCACCAGCTGTGCTTAGAGTCAGTCCATCAAAATAATTTTGGGGGTCCAGCCTTGCAGGCATGTTCTCTGTTTTATATAGCTTTTGTACTGTGTAGCTGTCATCATCTCTGTGCATTAGCTCTTCAGACTGCAAAATTTCCTAAAAAAAAAAAAGAGTATGTTTTTAAAATAAAACCAAAATTGAGTAATCAAAAGGCAACTGGATTCCTGATATAGTTAATCTGACATAAACACATTGTCTGCCAGCTTCAGCTGCTTTGTACTGTATATAAGTTCTATGTTATAAAATTGAAAGAGATAGGGAAGTGGAAAGTCTGTTACCAAGCCCTGGCACAACCTATCAGTGTAGGAAAAAGCTGCAGTGTATAGTTTTTCTTAACAAGTAGGGTGTGTGCACTAGAGGCAAAGCTGGACATTGAAATATAAAGTGTTCACATCTGTGGAATTCCAGGTCCTGCTTTGTAAACCTGTTTCTTCCTTCAGAGCCTTCTCTCTTTCTGCCACGTGGCCCATTCCTTGATGGGTAAAAGAAATTATGGTAAAATGCATCTCATTTCTTGACTTGCTTTAATGCATAAAAATTCATCTTATCTTTTATTTGCAAGCAGGTGACAAGCTATGACTTGTGGAGTTTATTTTTTTTTTTTTTTGAGCTTCTGTTATCTTCACTTCTCCCCCCACATTCTTTGTTCTTCTGTTCTATAGTTTAATATGTATCTTTTGTCCTTCTTGGGTCAAGATTGATCTAATACTTCTGTGTGTAAGATTTGGCACATCAGGGCACAAAACCTTTTTTGAAAGCTTTTGGTATGTAACTACTTAATTATCCGTAAATGCCTTTCAGGTTTTTTTATATACTGTGGTTGAAGTTTAGAGCAAGTTGTTCTCCAACAAATGGAATAAAAGTGTCTGATGTATGTACACTTTTTGGTCAGTCCAGAATGTTTGGCAATCCAGAGCTTTAAAATATTTTGCTTTTCAAGAGACTGGAAATACTGAAGAGCTTATTGCATCTCTCTTTGCTGACCATGTGTGTAATTCATGTGAATATTTGTGAAGTTAATGTTGTGTAATTAGGAAGAAACCAAGTTCTGCTTCAATTTTGCATGTGTAAGTTGATGTTTTCAGGAAGACCAGTGCTGAACTGTCCTTGGTTTAATGCTCTCTGACCTCAGCTTTTAAGTTTGAAATATCATTCATCATGTGGGAAATGTAGTTCACTGAATGCTGGTGTTATCCTGATAGGAAGCAAGTTTTTCACAGGTTAAACTGTTCATTCTGTACTCCTCAAGTGAGAGGGTTTCCCATTTGATTCACAATCTAATCTTTTTTTTAGAAGTCAGTCTCCTTTGTTCACTGACAGTAATATAATAGATAGCTGGAAAGCAGTTCAGCTGAAATGCAAGATGTGGCTGGGAGCAGAGAATCCCCAAATTCTTCTTCCACTTAAGCTCCATGTCATGGGCTGAATCACTTGCTCTTTGAATAAAGCTTTCTTGAAGCAAAAGCCTTTTCACCTGAAAGAGCAGGGTTCACAAACCTGGATAAATGAAGCCAGAAGCTCAATTTCACCCATTTTAAAACAAGGGCTTTCCTGACACAACATGAAAGAACAAATGGCTGAAAGATTTGTGTTTACAATATCTAATGGAGATCATTGTTTGCCCACTGAAATAATGCTGCAAGTTCCTTTCCTGCAACATCTTAAGGTACAGGGTAGAGCTGCACTGATGTCATATGGGAAAACTGCCTGGTTTTGGAGTGGATTTATTATAATGTGAAAGTAACAGATAAGTGGAGGAGGAGTGTGTAGCACTATAACCCTAACCATATTTCCTCTGATTTCCATCCTGGAATTCTCTGTACATACCTGTGTATTCCCTGAGAATACTGCCCTTTTGGTATTTGTAGGTTGATATATAGGTAAAAAACAAACTTCAGGTATGCAGAATTACATTTGGGGAGCTAAACACACAGAGAAAATTCCACATTTAAGATGGAGGCACAGAATGTTACTTATCTTTGCCCTTTTGGCTTTTGCACTTCTGACCTTTTGTGCCTGATGTAATGATTTTTTAATACAAAAGCTCAGGATAAATGGAGTCATAGGAAATAAGTGTGCCCATTTTCTATAATCCAGTGAACATCAATTAGTGATCCTGAACCCTTTTAAGAAGATCTGACCTGAACCTGTAAAGGTTATGGGCTTTATAGTTTCATCTTATCAAGCTATAAATGCAGCAAGACTGCAGTAAACCTGATTTTAGTTATTTGAGTACTTCACTGGGGAGCGGGGGAAGCTTTTTGGAGGCAAGTAACTGCTCTGTCTTCTAAATTGCCTTTTCTAATGTTCTTTTATGAAACAGTTGTGGCATATGAGGTGTACCTTTATGGGCATGGGGGCCCATATATGCTGGGTCTTGTAACAAGCCCAGTAACTACTAAATTTTACAGGAATACTTTAGTTACACGAGTGACTATTTCTCCCAGCCTGTCTTTGACAATGATTCCCCTTACTGGACACCAGACTGAAACCATGAAGGATAATGTTTGAGACCTCTCTGGAGGGGTGTTGTGTTTACTCCAAGAAGGGTTTCATAAATATCAGTGAGAGAGTTCTTGAGGAAATGCAGCTTTTGGCTCATCTAAATGTTTAGTTCTGCAGTGTGTTCTACATGTACTCAAACACATACTCATATTTCCTTATTTTCTTGAGGTCCATCTCCAATAAACACTATTGCTGTGAAACCAAAATCCAGTATTAAATATTGCTGAAGTTTTAAAAATTAGAAGAAAACTGCTTCACAAATGTTTGGCAGGATAGTAAAAGTTGCTGTGCATTTGGAATTGAAGCTGCTGCTGTCTTTGAATAAAGATCAGATTTGGTGTTTTGGTGAATGCGAGAGTAAGAAGCAGCTTAATATAATTCTAGGGCAAGTCAAACAAGGTAAAAGAGAATTAGGTCTGTTATCAGATGAGAATACAATTTCCCTGATCATTCTGAATCATTCCTCTATGTAGATTTCATGCATGAATTTCCCCTGCCTTTCTGATGGAAGTGAATTGAAATTCTCCAGGCTAGGAGGAGAGGAAAGGAGGCTTCCTTTCCCAAGAAAGGTTGTTCTTGGGGCAGAAAGAACCAGTGGTGAGAAAAAGTTCCCATCTCTATTTGATGCAGTTTGTGAGAACTGAATCAGCCAGAGCTCTGTGAGAACATTTTGCTCTAATGTAGAGATCAACATTTCTGAACTGTACTAGTGACTGTCTTGGTGCAGGGACTGTGTAGCATCTCCAATCTTAGTTATCACTGTTACAGGTCAAAGTGAGAGAGTGAGAGGCCCTCAACATCAGAAGGATGTGGACCTGGTATAGTTGAGTCCAGTGGAGGCCATGGAGATGCTCTGAGGGCTGGGGCCCCTTTGCTCTGGAGGCAGCCTAAGAGAGCTGGGGGTTCAGCCTGGAGAAGAGGATGCTCCAGGGGGACCTTAAAGTCTCTTCCAGTGCCTGAAGGGGCTCCAAGAGACTAGGAGAGGGACTGGAATGACAGGACAATGGGAATGGCTTCCCACTGCCAGAGTGCAGGGTTAAATGGGATATTGGGCAGAGATTCTTCCCTGTGAGAGTGGTGAGGCCCTGGCAGAGATTGCCCAGAGAAGCTGTGGCTGCTGCACCCCTGAAAGTGTTCAAGTCCAGGCTGGATGGGTCTTGGAGCAGCCTGGTCTAGTGGAAGATATCTAGGCCCATGGCAGGAGAGTTAGAACTGGATGAGTTTAAAAGTGCTTTCCAACCCAAATAATTTTTGTGATAACAGGAAAAATTATTTTGTGATTTTGTGATAACAGGAAATTATCTTATTGATACTGCATCTCCCTTGTAAATGTCGGACAAATTAGGTTAGTTCAGACTAAACATGCTTTAAAAATAACCGATTGTAAGTGTCCTTCAAAGATACAGCATAAAATGCAGTTCTCTCCTCTTTGATTGCTATTTGTATGCCTTATTTACTATTGCTAAATTAAAATTGTGGTGGGAGTCTTTTCACATGGTTTTAGTGAAGGCTTTAGGCATACTGGGTTGGCTTGAGGAGCTTGAATGTGTATGCTCAATGGATTAATGAAGGACATGGGTCTTCAAGCATGTGGATGTAACTTGCTTTCTTGTTAGTTTAATACTCATGAATGAGTTGCAAAGTAAACATCTGCTTTTCAGGTGTAACTGGGAGATGGGCACAGGCATATGAAGATAAGTCATGATGTGCTGAAATAGCTGCTGTATTTGAGCTCTTCCTCTTGCTTGGATGAGAACTGTCACTACTGTGGCAGTCCTCTATTTGCTTCTTCTGGAAGCAAGATTGAGGACTCCAAGACTTCAAGACTTGTTATAATCACAATGGTTATTTTTCTTTTTTCAGCTTCTACTTCCCCAAAAATCTTAAAGTTTTAAAAACCCTTTTGTTTTTACTTCTAAACTGTAATTGTTGCTTACTGATAGGTTTTTGAAGTACGAACAATGAAAATTATTTTTAGATGCATAGTTTGGAGGTGCATTTTCTAAAGAGCAATTGATACCACAACATGTTTCACTAATGTTGTAGCTTAAGGGTTTTTCAGTAAACCCACATAGGTGTTCAGAGCTAGAACAGCTAGCCAGATTCAATAAAACAAAGGCAAGCAACATGTGAAGAGTTCAGTAATCTAAAATTTTATAATTGCCCCCAAAAGGTATAAACACACACAACTGTTTATATAGCAGCAGGCATTATTTCACTGATCCCTCATAGTTGTTTATATAGCAACAGGCATTATAACAACACTTCCCATTTTCATTATTGCAGTGCTTAGTCATCTGAATCCTTGCCAGTGCTCTGTCATACTCTGAAAAGTCACCCAGGATCTTGTAAAACAATTAACTATGTCATTTTATTAAAACTTCTAAAACTTAATATTTCTGTCCCAGTATTTGACATTCTCTGAAAACCTTATGCAAATGCTTGGCTTACGGCCAGCTCTGCAAATTTGATTGAAACAATGCTTTTGCTTCTATTTTTCTCTGCAGGTTTTCACATTTGTGGAGCAGATGTTCTTTTGAAATTCTTGATGCTATCAAGAGAAACTCCTCATATAGCTGAAAATAATTCAAAATTGCTTTTGACTGCCTCAATATTGCAAGATCTTTGCATAGTGTAATTGTGGGTCGTGTCCGCCCATTGTGTAGGTACAGGTGCTGCTACAACATCAAGAACCAATTGCCTGCAGTGGGGACTAAGGGAAGTCCAAAACACAACAGATTTTGGCATAGACTTGAATATTATGCACAATATGTACTTAAGTGGCTGCTATTTTGAACTTTAATAACATATTCTGGTTGTTAGACTGCTTCCACATGGCTTAGAACAAGATGAATATGGCTGGGGAAACAATATGAGAAATGATGAACAGATGAGTTTAGAATTGGAGTCATTCTGCATTCCCTCCAAGAAAAAAAAAAGATACTTGAGTCCAGGTACTCTGTGGTTTCTGGCTGGAAGTAAATGTATATACTTGTATACCATTAGTTATTAAATACTGCTGCAGGAATTAGGATAGGAAGTGGATGATTGTTCTTTGCACAAAAATGCAGGATATCATTATTTTTCTTAAGAGTAGGCCTAGAGTGGCAAACCCCCTAATTTTGATCTTGAGTGCACCCTGCAATTAGCCAGAGATAGAAAAATAACAAAATGGTTTCTTTTTAAGCCAACTTAATTGAAAAACTTCAATAGTCCTAGTATTCTTATAGACTTTATAGCAAAGTAACTGAACCTTTGCAGGTTTGTATTTAGTTAGTTAACTAATGATGTATCTCTACTGGTAGATTTGATGAGTGAACATTTTGCTGTGAAATTATTACCTTTAGGAAGGCAGTAAGCTTTTCTGTTGTCTAACATGATTTTAGGTCATGATTTTTAAGTCTAACAGTCCAGTTGATAAAATAAATCCTTGGAAGCTGTTTTGTTGGCAGTAGAGATGTTCAGATTGGAGCTGGTTCACTGCTGGGGACAGACATTTTCCAATGTAAGTTTAGACCATTGCAGAGAAAGAAATACAGATAGAAACTGGAGCAGCTGAATAATATTTTTTCTTATCTTAAAGAATGTAAAATAATTATGCCTATTTTGTTACAATTTAACCTCAGCTTGTTGTTCCTCAGCTAATGCTGTGATTTTGGTAGTATTAGTCTTTTAAGGAAATTCAGTCTTTAAACACTTTCTTAGAAAGCTAATACAAGTTTTTTTAAAATAAGTCTACCTTTCCCTCTTAGGACTGTTTTAAATGCTGGTTATTTTAACATGTATTGTTTTCTGTGATGTTGGAATATATAGGTATAATAGAAAATACCCACTGGTATGATTAGCTGGTATTCTGTAGAGAAGTTTGCCTTATAGTAATATTTCTTCAGAGTTCTCCATACAGATAATCTTTTAAGTTCTTCTGCCTTGAACTGTTCATACAATATGATGCATCTCATCTCCTGTATCTTGTTTTTGTGAAGTGTTGCTAGTAACTAGTATGAGAGCAGCACTTGGAAAAATAAAGCTGTGCCTAGACACAAAATGTTGGTATGGAAATCAGAATTAATATTTTATCACTGGAACATCATCAATGATTTACTCAGTCCTGTGGAGAATACATGGTCTTCTATGTGAACACAAGTCTTGGCCACCTCTTCATTTCAATTAAAACAGGCAGGTTTTTTTGGATGGCTGGGCCTGTAATATCCTGAAGAAACAATCTAATCTTTAAAATCTTATGCAAAGTGCTACTTTTGAAAATTATTGCATTGGAAACTTATTGTGGAGATGGGTGACTTTTAATAGCAACAATTGAAATTTGAACTGTTTCTCAGGAGAATCAGGTTACCTCTGTATGCTCTTGTTTTCCTGCCCTCTTAATTCTCATGAGCAAAGCAGCTTCTCCCTACATTTTTCTCTTTTTAAAGTTGATTTTGATGTTAAAAAGTACTTGTGTGAATCTTACTTTGACAGGTCACAGGGAATCAAAGAATGTTTGGACTGGGGCAGGCCTTAAAGATCATACAATTCCACCAGGAATTCCCAGGAGGGAAACCTCCTCTAGATCAGGTTGCTCCAGGCCCCATCTTTCCAAACCTAGGGCAGCCCCAGGTTCTCTGGGCACCCTGTGCCAGGGCCTTGCCACCCTCACAGCCAAGAATTTCTTCCCAATATTCCATCTAACCCAGTCCTCTGTTAGTTTGAAGCCATTTCCCTTTGTCCTGTCACTCCAGGCCTTTGTCCAAAGTCCCTCTCCAGCTCACTTGGAGCCCCTTTAGCCACTGGAAGGGGCTCTAAGGTCTCCCTAAAGCTTGGTTTTCTCCAGGCTGAACACCCACAGCTCTCCTAGCTTGTCTCCACAGCAGAGGTGCTCCAGCAACCCTTGGTGTATCTCCATGGTGTCCTCTGGATTCAGTCCTTATGACTGTTGTTCAGTGCCTTATTATTTATTGGATGAAGTGGAGTAACTAGCCCTGCATGTGTGGTGTTGGATGTTAAGAAAATTAAATTTAAGGGAAGGTATATGGGAAATGCTTTATAGATTGGGGGAAAAATCCAGTCCTTACTAATCCCCTTTTTTTTTTTTTTTTTTTTTTACATTGTCAGAGTTTAAGGAGAGGAGGAAGAGAAGTTCTGATCTTTTAAGTCTTTTAAGTAAAAAAAGCTATTTTTAAGCTCCCTTCACCTCCATGTTCCCATTTGTTAATTTGTTTGGTGTTGTAGTGGCCTGCATCATGCAGCAAAGCAGAGATTTCTTTGTCAGGATAGGTGAGAGTACTACAGAATTATGCAAAGCAGGAGTTAACCTTTGCTGCATTAATGGAGTGGTAATTTTGGATCCAGACTAAAATCTGATTCATCAGCTGATTTTTTTGTATGCTTCTTTCTGTCCCTAGAAGGTAGATGAGTTTTTCAACGTTTCTGGGATTGTGAATACATCAGCAGCAGCTTGTGTTGATGCAGACACAGGCAGTATTGCTTTGCTTTTAATCTGTTACAAAGCCAAAATAGTATGTATGCAGTTTGTGAAGACAAATAATAAATTTTTCTAGAGGTTTCATGAAAATTACATCCCAACTTTACTTAATATGCATCTCAGCTATGGAAATATGAAAATTACTTTTTGTAGAAGCAGTGGTTTTGCTCATGTTTGGATACTGGGGTCTCCCATGGATTCTTCTGATCTTGACTGTTGGAGAGATCCCTTAATCCACCTTATTTTTATGCTCTGAAACCTTAAAATGTAAGAATGAATGTAAAAAGGGGTATTCCATGAACTTTTAATTGTTGGAGGAGGAACAAATGTCAAGTTTTTGAGGTTTGTGGGTTATTTCTTCTTTATTTCTTTTGCTCCAGGCTAGTCCTCCAGTTAGCCAAATCCACTATAATCCCATCAGGAGAATGTGGTGATGGTTTTGTAATTTATATTGTATGGTTGTCTTAATCCAGATTCTGTCATTGTAGCAGAAAATATGAACCCAAGCCCACCATATGATTTGGCTTTGTCCATATGGAAATAATAAACTGTAATAAATGGCCAGCTATTGTACAATGCAGTACTGAGGGTGATTTTCTTCCAAAGTAATTTTTCTTTCTGAAACTCAGACAAGCATAAAAATCATTCCTAATTTCGGAGTCTTTTTTGTCTGAAAAACTCATTGTTTGGGAGAAGTAAAAAATTTTTGAAACTTAGGATACTTTCCTGCATCTTACTGTCAGGAATTATAGAAACAGGTGTGTGATCCTAAACAAAAGAAATTTAACTTTGAGTAGGACTGTTCCATGTTTCAGCTAGCAGCTCTATCAGCACTAAATTTGTGCAGTTGTGTGTGTGCCTGTATTGGATCCAGCAGAGACTTCTAGAGCATGTTAACATATGCTGAGAACTGCTTATTAAATTGGTAGTGCATCATTCCAGTAGCCTTAGAGGTACTGGAATGTAGGGTGTTGGGGTTTTTTTTTTACATATTTTAACTACACAAGGGATAAAGTTCTTTGCAAAGTTTCCCTGAAATTTTGAGATTTAAACTTGAAAGACAGACTTTTTCCCTTCCATGTGCTGTTTTCTTCAGAGGTATTTTTAATTTGGTGGCTTGTTAAACACTGAGTTTATAATTCTCAGCAATGACAGTTATGTCATGTGGACAACATAAGAACAACTTGTAGGAGTCAATATTCAGGTTAAAGCATGTTGTTGATTAAAGCCTTCAATAAGTAGCATCTGATTTAAGTGCTGGATTTAATTATGATACTAAGTGCTGATATAAACTGTGTAAGGAGCACGGATATTGATCAGTTGTGTGACAATATGTATTTTTACTCATTGATGTTACTATACTAATTCCATTACTGATTCCAGTATACACTGATATACTCAGACTGACAAGTAGACACAAATAATTATTTGGAATTCATGAACATAGAATTGTGATGGAATTTGGTCTCTTCACATAATGCTCGTGTTTTTATTAAGCTGTGAGCCTGTTCTCCTTTTGCAGATAGTAAATGGGAAAGTGTAAGGAGGTTTAATAGTAAGGTTGACTGAATATTTTGTCCCTGTTCTTGGGTGGATTTTCTGATACAAGTAGTGAATGGAACATTTTCTTAAGGGGAATAAATATCTTGGAACTGCTGGATAATCATGCTAAACTTTCTAGTAACTTAACTGACCATGGTGCTATTTTCTTTGGGATTTGGAAAACTGTGCTTATTTTAGAATTTTTTTTTTTTTTCTGTTTTTGTAGCTTAGATACCAGTATGGGCTGAGTACTCCAGATCTAAGGCAAACTCTTCCTAACCTGAAAAACTTCATGGAGCTTGGGCTAATGGTTAGGTGGTAAGTATTTATTTTTTGTAATTTAAAAGAAAGAAGTGGGTGCTACAAAAAAAAATGAAGGTAGGGCTTTGTCTCAAACAAGCAGCTCCTCTTCACAAGCTTAGCATGCTTGGTGAGATTATGACCTTCCCAAAATACAGACCATGTAACTGTCCACAACATTCTACTGTTTTCTTATGCTCTTACAAGTTCTTCCATATGATATTGGAACCCCACAACCCTTCTCAGAGGTTGAGGTAGCAAGGGAGTCATGTTTGAAAAAGCAATGTTGTTCACTAGAGGGAGTGAATTAATTGTTGTCCTGACTGTATTTAATGTTTGGTAGCAGGTTGCACCTTCTGTATCAAACTGCTTAAGCAGAACAGGTCATAGCCTGGGCAGTCCCTGACTTTGTAATTCAAGTGAGCTGCACAGGAATCTGGATGATAAGCAAAACAACCTCTCTGTAGTATAATTGCCACTAATGAAAATAGCTGTTGCGTGTTCAGTGTTGTTGCTAAATGAGAAGCTACATTAATGAATAACTGAAGATTATAGTATCTTCCAGGGAAATCCCATGTACTTCTGTTCTAATTCACTCTGGAGGATTCAGACTCATCTTCTACTGTCTGCAGAAACAAATCAGACAGGTTTCTATGTTTTAAAGCTAAATTTAGTTTACATTTTTCTTGCAGCAGGAGGCTTAATCAGTTCTCCTTAAATGGAGGTGAGCTTTACTAAATGTGAAGCACAGTCTACTACCCTGTGTATTTCAACAGGTGATAGATGGGTTTTATTCACATAGTTTTAATTTATGCTCTTTGAATTGTGTGCACTCATGCAGTCCCTCACTTTAAGCAATTATGTTGTCCTGCATTCTCATCTTATCATAGAATCATGGAATCCTTCTTAACTCTCATGAGCAAAGCAGTTTCTTCTCCTGACATTTTCCTCTTTTTAAAATTGATTTTTATGTTTAAAAGTGCTTGTGTGAATCCTACTATAACAGGTCACAGGGAATCATAGAATGGTTTGGGCTGGAAAGACCTTAATGATCATCCAGTTCCTATCCCCTGCCACAGGCAGGGACATCTCCCACTAGACCAGGTTGCTCCAAGCTCCATCCAAGCCATCCTTGAACACATCCACAGATGAGGCAGCCACAGCTTCTGTGGGCAGCCTTTGCTAGGGCCTCACCACTCTCACAGGGAAGAATTTTTCCCCAATATTTCATCTAACCCTTCCTCTGGCATTGGAAAACCATTCCCTCTTGTCCTGTCATTCTAGACCCTTGTCTGAAGTCCCTCTCCAGCTCACTTGGAGCCTCTTTAGGCACTGGCAGGAGATTTAACATATATCTGGAGCCTTCTCCCAGGCTGAACACCCCCACCTCTAGGCTGCTGTTTGGAGTCTTGTCTAAGAAAACAAATGTAGGAGTAGAAAAAGCTTCCTCCTTAAGCAATACTGTAAAAAGTGTTGCTTGATGGAAATTCAGCTCAGCCAACAGAGGAAGTAAATAGGTCCTGAGAAAAGGAAGCTCAGCCCCTTGTGCAGTTTTGTTCTGTAAGTAATTTGAGGCACAGCTGAAAAGATTCTCCCTGCTTCTGTTTTTTCCTCTAGCAAGATGCATTGGGAGAATATCACTATGAGTTTTTGTGAGGTATCCATCACAGTAGCGTAAAAATCCTCAGATGATATGTGGTCCCCTCAGAAAATCTGAAAATGACAGGCCAGACTGTGACATCTGTAGCACCTCTCTCTGCTCATCAGTAGAGTTGGAGGGGTGCAGGTCATGAATGTATCCTACATACTTGAATAAGCAGAAGTGGATTGACACTGGAACATGTGAAATGGGAATAATTTTCAGTGTGGATACCTCTTTTTCCCTTCTGGCATGTGCTGTCTCTGAAGAACTGATCTGGAAACTTTAGTTTTGCCTTGGAGATTTTGCCACCATACAATCCCATTTTTGTTTTCTACAGGTGATGCATAATCATTAACAAAAACAAAGCACTTTTTTTTTTTTCTGGGCTGGATAATATTTCCATTAAGCATAGCTCTTTGGGAGTATCACATTCCCTTCTTCTCCCCATGGATGTCTATGCCTCATTTCCTAATCATCTCCAGAACTTGTATGAATAGTTGTTTGTTTTTAATTTTTTTTTTTTTTAGACTGATGATTCCAAACAATGCTTCTTAATGCTTCCTAATAATATAAATGGAAATGAGGCTTTACAGGGAGTCTGTCTTGAGGGGAACACTGGCTAGACTTTCATAATTGGGCAGAATACAGATGTCTGCTGTCCTGTGGATAATACCTGATTACGAGCTTTGAAATAAGCAGAAGAGCCACTAGCTGTTAAAATGGATATTTGAAGGAATTTTTGTTTTCAGGTTACTGTGAGTCATCTGGTACCCTCTGACACAAAATGTAGTCAGTAAAATATTTCCAGGTTATTCTTTGTTTCCAGGATAAGAACAGGGAGACAAGAGATTTTCTTATCTACATATTCACTTGCACTGCCTGATTGGTTCTCTTGCTGGTCTTCAGTTTCCTTTCTGAGCACTGTAGTGGGGTTTTTCTGAATTTAAGTTCTGTCACCACCATAGTCATTACCATTTTAGATTAAAAACAAACCCAAAAAATCCTCCATGGCTTTTGTAGAAGAGCTCACCCATTTCATACATCTGTCAGAGCAAAATTTGGCTGTAAAGTCTTTCTTTCAGTGTTCTATGAGTTCCCCTGTTTTGCCTGCAGCTCTGGCCTAGCCTTTGAAAGGTCTGCAGGGTCCAGTGTCTGTGCATCAAGGTTTAGTGGGTTGTTCCCTGTGCCTGGTGAGATTTGTGTTGTTTTGGTTTGTCAGACATTACATTAAATGATTAATACATGTTTTCACATCCCAACTTGTGTGATTTATTGCAGCAAGCTTCCTACAAGCCTACAAGCTCTGCTTCCATCTTCATATCTCTCCTGATACCAATATCCTTCTATGTTTACTTTTGTCCCCTGTCTTTTCTGTTTTCTTTTGGCAATACTTCTTTCTGTTTCCAGTTTTTAGTCCTGGAGTTCCACTGGCTTCCAGAAAAGTAGCTCAGTTTTTAGGTGAGGTTTTGTGGATGCAAAAGGCCCTATGCAAATTTTGTCTTAAATTCTTTTTCTTGTGAGCAGACGGTTTATTCCAGCATTTGAGACTGAATCATAGAAAGGTTTGGATTGGAAGGGACCTTAAAGATCATGTTGTTCCACTCCCTGGCCACACCTTCCACTAGACCAGGTTGTTCCAAGCCCTATCCAACCTGTCCATGAACACTTCCAGGGATGGGACAACCACAGCTTCTCTGGGCAACCTGTGCCAGGGCCTCATCACCCTCAGAGACTTTCTTCCTAAACTCTAATCTGAATCTCCCCTCTTTTAGTTTAAAACCATTCCCCCTTGTCCTGTCCCACTATGCCTCTTTAAAAAGTGGTTCTCCCTTTTTTTCATAAGTCCCCTTCAAATCCCCACTTTCGTGTAGCCTGTACATTTTTATCATAGTTTTATTTCTTTTTGTGTGTTCAGATTTACCTTTCACAAGTTTAGGCTCTTTAGATCACGGTTGCCTTAAATCAAGAGACTGATTCATTTTCTCTCCTATTCTTCAGCCTTTTTTTTCACACTCTCTAACTTATGAGGGAGGATAGTATTTGTGATTAACAGGAAGTAAAGAACATGCTGCAAACTCGAATGGTGCAACATGAAGATTTTTTTCTGGAGTGAATAGACAGTAGACTTATCTAATGCTGGCAAATACAAGATCCTCCTCTGGAATGGCTGGTCTGTAGGCAGGGAGATGCCCTTTCGAGCTGCACTTAAAGGCTTTCCTCAAAAATACTTGAGTTTAAGGTTTAAATTTGTGTTTTGAGGCTATGTCTTAATTAATATACTGCTAGAATCAAGAGGAGCCCAAAACTTCTTAGCTCTGAAAACTCTGGTGCCTTGATTTATGAAGATTTCATTTTTTAAAATGTGTTGCAGAATTTCTTAGTTGCCGATAGATGCAGTTTCATTTCAACTTCACATTGGCAGCCTTCCTATTGCTATTGTACATTATTTAACCAGTAATCTCTAAGAAGGTGAGAAACTATTATTGCTTTTTAGCACAGTTGACATGATACTGGCTCTGAACTGCTCACTGAGCTTCAAGCATTTCAGATGGCTGTAAACCAACTAAAACACCTTCATTTAGTATTCTTACTGCCATGAGGTCATAGTTTGCAACACAAAAAGATCAAATGGTGTTTAGGTTTTTGTGGTTTTTTTAAAGCATTCTCATAGCAAAGAGCTGTAGCTGTGGATTTTGGCTTTTGGCCAGGCAATCAAAATTTAGTATTTTGTCCAGCTGTGATCCAGTAATGTTCCTCACAGGAAACATTTTGTGGGGAGGAAAAGATACATATTTGAGCCTGTAAATTGTATTTTTGTCCCTCATATTGTTTTATGGTTTCTCTGAGCCACTTGCAGACAGATAAAATAATGACAGGTGAATCTGACCTAAGAAATGTTTCATCAAAACTGCAACCAGAATGTGTTCTCTAAGAAAATAATTTCAGAAATGTTTGTGTCTTTCTTCAGTCACTTTATCTCACCTGTTTGCAGTGGGGAGTCTGTGTCTTCCACCTTAGGGCTAAGAATGCTCAAACTGACTGTTTATTGAGAAAATTAATATTTTGGGAAAAAATAGCTACTTTGTCATTTTTCTGCCAAAAAAACTTAGGGCTAAAGTCAGATGGTTAGAATTGGCTTTTTGGATGCAATTGAAACATTGAAATTGGTGACCTGAACATTTTTTTTTTGTTTTTTTTGGTTTTTTTTTTTTTTTTTTTTTTGGTTTTTTTTTGTTTTTGTTTTTGTTTTTGTTTTTAATTTAGAAATCCTGCTTTCTGACAGGAACTGTACATACCTGTATGTGTCATCCACCCTGATGACTAAAAGTCACTAGGGCCTGATGATGGTTAATCAAATCAGTTTTTACACTCCACAAGTTACAGGCCATTCTTTTTGGACAGATATCCACACCTGTCTGCTGTCTCAGGAGACCAACCAAGGGGTTGTTGCAGGAAGCTGAATCAGCCCAGCCTGAGTAATTCAGCTCAAGGCTGTGCCTTAGAGTAAAGGTGCTCCTGCAAGCCAAGCCTTTCTCACTGGGGACAATACCTGACAGTCTCTAAAGTTTGAGTAAGTGGATGATTGTTTTCTAACATTACTTTCTTTTTTATATACTTTTATATATTTTTATTAATTTCATGAGCTGTGAAGCTCAAAGGACAAGGGACAATGTATTTAAACTGATGGAGGGTGGATTTAGTTTAGGAGTTAGGAAGCAATTCTTCCCTGTGAGGATGAGGAAGCCTGGCACAGGCTGCCCAGAGAAGTAGTGACTGTCACATCCCTGGAAGTGTTCAAGGCCAGGTTGGATGGGGCTTAGAGGAACCTGGTCTAGTGGAAGGTGTCCCTGCCCATGGCAGGGGGATTGGAACTAGATGGTCTTTCTCTGGAATTTACCTTGATGTGAATGCTGTGAATTCTGGTAACAGTACAGCCTCAAGAAAAACACAAATGGAATAGAATCACTCCATCAGCTGCTTGTTTTCTTAGGTGTTAATAGCAACCTTGTGTTTCTGAGTTCTGTGTCTGTCTAAGCATTACTTTTGAACTAAAACCTCAATATGACTTCCATTCTCACTTGGAGGGAGGTGATGGCACAGGGAAAGACATAACAGTTTTACCCACTGTACCCAGAGCCCTTATGGATTTGTTTTACATGCCTGCAAGGCTATGACCATTGTTCTTCTTAAAAGTCTATAGAGAGCTATTTATCTTCTCATGTTTGCCTTGCAGACACTTGTCACTCAGCCTGGGCTTGTTGCCTAGGTTGCCCCCTGAGATCAAGGAGAGGCATCTGGGGAGGATGATTTTCCCACTGATCATAACTGGCTCTCAAATAGGAGATTACCACCCTTCTCTCATTTTCCTTTTCCAGTGACTGTGGAAGGAGCCCAGACAATTAACTCTTGAATGGCTGATCTCCAAAGCCCTTCATACATATTTAATTCCATGTAGACACCTTAGGTAATATTTGATAAGCAGATAAACTATACTGTTGACTTAATTCCTCCATTCTCAGATTTAGGATGTTATCCCTGTATTTATTCCTGACTGAAGCTCAACCCATCCTATTCATATTTATTGGTAGCAATGAACAGTTTCAGAACTCCCATATTTTTCCAGCAGCTTAAAATCTGCTTTTAAAATCTTAAGGTCCATTTCAGTGCATGCCAATCAAGGAATCTAGCTGCAAGCACTTTTTGTTCTGATACCTTATTGTGCAGATATTCAAACTAAATAGGGATAATTCCTGCTTTACTGCCCTATAGGGCAGCCCTTATGTTCTCTGTTAACTGAGAAGTTATTTTGTAGATGAGAGAGATAAACAACTTACTGCTGGTACCTTTAGATCTCTTGGTATAGATCATTCTGCCAGTTCAATTTAGTAAAGAAGGGAAGATTTTTTTTGGCTGTTGGGCTAAAGAGGTATTGTTCAGGCATATCTAACATGTTAGCTTGAGTAGCCTCATTGTAACAACCTCTTAAAAAACTCCCTGATCCTGCAAACTAATTAATTTTTCACCCATTTTCCTGTATAGTTTTGTATAGTTTTACAAAGGAATGAAAGAATGTTTGTTTTGAGGGGGAATTTAAATTTATACACCCACTGTAGCAATTTTAAAAGCTGTTTTTCTTGTGCTAGACACCTCAGTTTTCATGTTGGTTTACTCAGATACTTAAATTTCTTCTGCTTCATAGAAGAGTTGCTGCTGTGCCTAGACTGAGCTGATGAAGTCTTGCTGAAGAATCACAGAATATCCTGAGTTGAAGGGACACACACAGGGATCATCAAGTTCACCTCCTGGCCCTCACAGTGCCTGAGATGGCACTTATTCTTGTGTGATCTTGCATCTTGGGCTGCAAAGTGGTGTATGCAACACGACAGTCTACTCCAAACCCAACTATAGGCTGTTCAGGCCACTGTGTTTGCAATTTGTCTGGGCCCAATTCTGACTGCCTGTGTTCCAGGCAAGAGGTTTTAACACTCAAATATTATGTAAAGAGTAGATAGTCTTGTCACTGTTTTGACAAATGCACATCTGTACCTAAATCCACAAGGTACAGCTTGAAATTCTTCCTGAATTAAGTTTTAGTGTTCCAAACACTGAGGATGATTGAATAAAACCCAGAGAAGTGGCAGAATTTCCTATAAATTTTCTAGTCATTCTGCCTAGTAGGGGAGAAGCCCTTACTCCTGTATGAGGTGTTACAGATCTGATGCTTTGACATCAAACTGTTCTTTTACTTTGGGAAGGATGCAAGTGTCCTGTACCATAACTTCTGTAGCTGCCATAGACACGGCTCTCTGTTGTTGTGGAAGTCTCTTGATGAATCTGAACACAAACTGTTGGCAGAAGAACTAACATGATGCATCTCTGTATCTGTCATCTGTTGCACATGAGGGGAAAAAAAGTTATCCTTCCAGTAAATCTTTAAATCTTGTATTATACCTAGTCCTGGAGTTATGGTTTGTTTGTTTGTTTGTTTGTTTTTGTTTTTGTTTTTTTTTTGGTTGGTTGGTGGGGGACTTTAAAATATTTTTAAAATTTTAATTTTTTTTTTTTTTTTTAAATCATTGTTTCAAATGTGGGAATTGTTTCTCTGGATTGCAGCTCCCCGCTTAGTTCTGATTCATCAGGAATATATTTCTATTTCCTGACATCTTGATGGAAAGCAAGCAGAATGATCTTTATCATTGCTGTTGCAGGGGATATAGCACTGGCAATAGTTTTTGGGAATGGCCCATTTATTTTGGAAAGGTGCAATCATAGGATCATTAAGGTTGGTCAAGACCTCTAAGATCATCAAGACCAACCTTTCCCCAGGCCAAGGCCACCACTGACCATGTCCCCAAGTGCCACACATCTACAATAAATATCCCCTGAGTTTGAAAAGGAGCTCCTGTGGGAATGGTGTCCACCCCATCTTCTTTGCATACTCACTGTTTTAAATGCTAATGGACAACTGATTTGTCAGATAGATCCAGAGTTAAAAACAAATTATATGCAGCTCATTCTACAGCTGCAAAAAACTCAAAACTCTCTTGTCTGGAGGCTCCTTTTTGTACTCCTCCAGACTTGAATCAGACTTAAGCTGCTCTTAGCAGAAAGAATAGTCCCAGCCTGTGCTTTGGGCTCAGTTCTGTAAAGAACAGAGGAGAAGCAAGTCCAATTCTGTTGCATGGAGCCACTGCCTGTCCTCCTTTCTGTGGCTCAGGGTGGGACATGCATCTTGCCACATCTCTTTGGTAGCACATGCAAATCACTTTGTATGTATACACTATCCTGCCCAAATAAGAGGGAGATAATTCAACTCTGCAACCTGGGTATATCTAGAATGGGAAGGCAGCAAAACCTTAGATCTCTTGCACTGAAAAGAAAGACTTACTCCTTTGCAAAGGGTCCTGCAATTTGAGTAGTGATCTGTACATTCAGCTATCATTTGTCCTGGGCAATTAGCTCACATAAAAATGGGATGATGTGTCCTTTGACCCAGTGAAGTGTCTTGAATATCTGTCTTTGTGAATATTAATGCACATCTTGGAATTTTAGTAAATTCCTAGAACTTGTCATTTAACTATAAGATAAACAGAATCTCATCAAATAAGTAATACAGAGTGTTTTTCTGAATAAAGACAGAAAATACTAAACTGAGGGAAGTGAGGGCAAAACAGACCATCCCTAATATATCTGCAGTGCAAATTGCCCGAGTACAGTTCACAAGTCTCCTGCTGCAGATTCTTGTGTTTGTCATATTACATCATTCTGAAAATAAATGGTTGATGGTCTAGAGTTTGGTTGAAAGACAAAACTGTAAAAGCTTTGTGGAGTTTGCATTCAAAAGGTCTGAAACAGCTGTTGAAATCTAAGAAGAAAGTTGATGTTTTTGCTGCTGCCTTCATGTGTGGCCCTTACCTGTCCACTTCGCTGTCTGCAGCTGTGTATTCTGAAAAACAGCTTCTCCTTAAGGTGATTGGTGGGTTTTGTGGAAACCCTACAGATGGGAGGAGGTAATATGGGAGAGGAAATTCCCTGGCAGTACTACCCACTGCCCTCACATGGGGACACTTATGAGGGACTTACTGCAATCTACTTTACCTTAATTGTTTGGCTCCCCTTTTAAAATAGAATTATGTGGAAAAGAATCTGCGGTAGAGATGACTCATAACTGCTGTTTCAAGATGTGGTGGTTTCAGTTTGGAAACCAGGCAGAAACACCAATTAAGTGTAGCGGTTTTGATTCACCAATCTGAGTTTCCTGGCCAACGCACCAATTAATGTAGTGGGTCTAGTGCTGGCCAAATGCCCATGCACCCATAAGAATCATTTACTCATTTTCTGCTGTGAGATAAGGGTTAGGAGGAGAGCAAAGCAGGCTTGAAACTTTAAAGGGTATAAAGAAAACTTTATTAACAAAACTAAAAGAAAAAAATAATAATCAGAATAAACCTTCAGAACACTTCTCCCCCCACACCCTCTTTTCTTTCCCACTGACAAAGACAAAACCTGAGACTTTCAGTCAATTTACCACCTCTAAAATAGTCTTTCTTCAGTTCTCTTAGGGAGAGGAGTCTCTCCTGCCATGCTATCAAGACATCTCCACAAGAAACGGTTCTCTTGTGGCTTCAATGTCACAGCAAACCAGCCACCTGGGGAAGGAAAAGCTGTTTGCAGTGTGAAAATTCCTCCCCTCGACTTACAGCTCCCATAGCTGCTTTCATGGGCCTTGTCAACTTATGGGGTACTACTTTAAGGATGAGCTGTTCTAGCATAGAAGCAAAAGTTCTCTTCATCCATCTCTGGGAAACAGAGGCTTTCTCCTTTTATTCCTGGGACAAGGTTTCTCATCTCTCATTTCTTTCTGTTCAAGCTACTTCAACATCTGCTTACTTCAACATGGGCGCTTCTGCTCACGGCTGTGGCTAGAACACTACATCCCCCAATGCATTCCATGAGTTGCAGGATAAAGATATAAGTCTGATGTATCAGTTAGATCTTCACTACAGCCTTATTTCAGCCCAATACTAAGGCTCCTCAATGTCTTCCCATCTACAATTTAAGACCTTCTTCACTGATCTCAATGTACCATGTATTTTTCTCTACATGTCTCCTTTTTCCTGATGCAGGAGAGAATTGCTGTTCATAGGTTGATTTGTTCTCAAGCTTTATCAATTCAAACAGTTTTTTATAGAGTTCTGCAGTGCTGGAGGGTTGATCTCATCCAGGCTCTACATCAGGGAAATCACTTGCCATGCCTCTCGCTGCTGCTCACGTGGTCCCCACTGACACCGTGCGAGTCACGCTGGCTGCTGGTGCCACCCCATGCCTTCTCTTCATGGGGGGCGCTGAAAATAGAGAAAAGCTGCTGCCACTGCTTTTGTCCTTCTGTCCACAGCATGGCTGGCTAAAAGCAGCTAAGCAAACAAAGTTCATTGAGATCCATGCTGAGATAGCTGTGGCTGCTGGAGCAGTGCCAGTTTTAGCTGAGCAGTCCCAGCCATGTGGCTGCTCCCAGCCTCAATAATCAATAATTAAAAAATCAATAATAGCCCTTTTTTAACTTTTTTTTTTTTTTTTTCGTTTGGAAGGAAAAGGAACCAGCTGCATATGTTAATGTACAGCATACTATTTGCACATAAGGTGGTTTATAGTTGGATAAGTATTGAGCGGATGGAGGAAATTCCTCATAACACACTTCAGATGAAATAAAGTGGATTTTCCAAATTATAGAGCTTGAGACAGTGAAAGTGGCCTGTGGAACTGTATTAAACAATAAAGTCAGACTTGTAAATTAGGCTTGATTGGTTCAGGTTCCTTAGGAAGTGGAGGTTGGCATTTGTCCAAAAAGTTTTGGAATAGCTGGCACAGAAAAGCAGAAGATCTGGCAAGAATAACCCTCTGCAAATAGGAAAGTTGGTGTGGTTTTTCTCCTTTGTGCTGCTGTCAGGGAAGTCCACTGTTGGGTTCTTCGCTCATAGAGAATTACTCTGTTATTACTCACTTTTAAAGAGTTTATGATGACCCAGTACATGCCTTAAATATGTAAATATATAGTCAATAGTAATATTTCATAAAGTGCAGCTTGGTCCTATAAAATGGTGTTAACAGTACAAATTAGCATAATGTGATGGTTTCTTGGGTGACTGGCTTGCCAAACCATAGAGCTGTGTAAGTGTTCCTACACAACCTCACTGTTTTGCAGTACAGCTGTCCTCTGGGGTGTCTTCTGTGGTTCATATGGCACTAAACATGTTTGGGGTTTTAGCACTTTGGGATACAAGTTGTTGGCCAAACAGAACCCAGAGTTGTGATAAAATTTAAACATCTGTATTGCGCATGAGTGTGCCTGACAGGTGTGATATATTCTTTCCTTCTTTTACAGCGATCGACACCATACATCCAGTGCAATTCCTGTTCCAAAGAGACAGACCTCTAGCTTTGGCAGATTGGATATTGGCTTTTCCAGTGGGCTTCCTTCTCCAGATAAAGGACTCCGAAAACGAGCCAACACAGGAAACGAGAGACTACAGTACAAAACTCCTCCTCCTAGTTACAACTCTGCTGTAACACAGCCTGTTGCTGTCACAGCCTGTGTTGGAGAGCTGGATAAAAAGCCTGGACCCATATGTTCTTCCTTGGACACCTCTATGGACTCCTCCAAAAGAAATACCAAGAAAGGCCAGGACTCGTGCAGTAGTTTAAACGTTGAAAACGGAAGCCTCAATACCCAAGACGGGCAGGAGTCTTTCCTGGGACGTTCTAGTGCAATAAATGGGGCGTTTCTGCCTGGTGAGTGCTCTGGCACCACGAGCAGTGAGCAGCCCTGTGAGTTTCAGCCCGCGCTCAACCCCGTGCTTTGCTGCACTGTGGAGCAGGCAGAGGAGATCATGGGTATGGAAGCGACAGGCTTCAGCGCAGGAGATCAGCTGGAAGACTTTAACTCCATCCCAGTGGAACGTGCTGTAGCGGTGGAGTGTGATGAACAAGTGCTAGGGGAGTTTGAGGAGTTCTCTCGAAGGATCTGTGCACTGAATGAGAACATGTCCAGCTTCCGCAGACCTCGCAAAAGTTCGGACAAGTGAGACGCACAGGGATTTGACAGCAGACATTGAGGTGAAATCAGTGGTCTGGAATAGAAATAAAATTGCACTTATTCTTTATATTAATTATGAAAATAAAAAAGCTAAAGTTGTCCCTATGGTGTTAGACAAATGGACTTGAGCACAATAACACAGGATCATGGTGTATTCACAGCCCAGGTAAATTTTCATTCTGCTCTAAGTCCTTTTATGTCTGGTATTTATAATCTGTTAGAGGTTTTTTTGTTGTTGTTTTTTTTTTTTTTTTTTTTCTTGGGCATTGGAATCCATTTATAAAAGCTTTCCTGAAAACAACTTCTAGTGCTGATCAGACCCTTCTATGAATGTTTGGTAAGTTCTTAATTATTATTTAGAGTTAAATTTATTTTAATCTTTTCAGAGGATAAAAACCCTTTAATTTAAAATACTTTTATGATAAGATGTCTTTAAATTCTCCCAGGTACTCCTGTGATTGCTTGAGCAATGTAGTCAGTATTAGAGAAATACCATGAATTTGTTACAATTCCACAACTTTGTTTTGGCTGTGCTCTGTAGCCTTTGAAGTTCTAGTTTGCACTGAGGAGTCTTCAGTTGGTGGTGTGAACTTGCCAGAAGAATGAGCACGTGTAAGATTTTTGCAGTTTCCTCGCACCTGGTTAATCAGAAATGACATTTGGGGGTTTTTCCACTCCTCCTTTCCTCCACACTTGCTCTTCCTACCAGTGGAAACCTTGAGGTAAGATACCTCTAAGGTTCTCTGTAATATTCTCAAACTGACCATTCCCTCACTTAGGTTGGGCACAGATCTCATTAGTAGAGACTTAACGAACCCAGTACCAACATGGGATTCAGCTGCTGCCCTCCAAGGTGTGCAGTGAGGACAGTGTGCCCTGAGACACTTCAGACATCTTCCAAAAAACCCAGACTGGGAATGAAGCACTTTGGAATCAGGTGAATGTGTGGAATTGCTCCACCCTCTGTAAAAAGGAGGCACTTAACATTATTCATCTGAATTAATAGGGGTTTTTTTAGCCATCTGTACTTTGGGGGAAGAAACTTCCAGTGGTTTGCTGGAGCTGCAGTTTGCTGTTGGGTGGGTTACCACTGCCACATGTGTTCAGCTGCACTAATGGGAAAGCAATTTGCAGCTACTTTGTGATTCCTGGTATGTGTTTCAGTTTGGATTTCATTGCTCTTGCTTTCTATATTGTATACCCAAGGATCTGGGCTCAGTCATGAGCTCTGAAATATAAAGGTATATAGCAGAATAAAAATACTTCATCATGCCTGGCTTTTTTTTCCTCTCCTTGGTTTATGTTTTCTTTTGAACCCACAACCAAGTCTTTTCCTAACTTCACTGTAAGGCTAGCTGAAATTAACTTTTAAAAAATATGGATATGTATAATCTCAGCTTTCTGTTGTCAAAACAAGGTGTGTTTGTGAGAACCAGTATACATAATAGCACTGTTCTAGAATATGCATTCTTCCAGGTAACGCCTTAATGATTGTATTAAAACTATATTCACATTTCTTCAGTTAGCTTTTAATGGTTGTGTCCACAGTTGAGTGGCTGAATTGAGCCTCTCTGCAGCAATTTGTTTGCTTTGGTCTGTCCCAGGATGATGTGCTAGATGGGAGCACCTGGAGACCTTGATTTTGAGACACTGAACATGATTTCAGGTGCAAAGTTGGACACATCCATGAGTATCTTCTCCCCCAGATTAGCTCCTCTGTTCCAACCTCATGAAAACTTCCTCAAAGGAAGTGCTGCAGTAGCTCAAAGCACTGCCATCATCTTTGGGAAGGAATAGGTAGGGAAGCTCTTGCTGTGCTTCTTTCAGGTGCTTATTTCTCCCTCCTGCCTAGAGAGGGAGAAATAAACACCTGAAAGAACAGCATTTCATAGTGATGAGCATAAGATATTCTGTCCTGGGCCCTGTACCATCTTCTGCTACCAGTATGATTTCAGGTGAAATTCAGTAACTTTAGGTCAGTTTTGCACACTGTGGATGGGACCTGGCACGCTCGAGGCAGCACAGGCCTGTTTGTAAACACACTCGTGTTCCTGTATAACAGAAAAGCATTAGCTTGTGTGTGATGGTGACTTTTCAAAGCAACCCAAAGAGTAGTTGTGAAGTCACTGTGTTTTGTAGGTGAACATGGAGCATTTCAGCACAGTTGAGCAATGTGTGAAATTAGGTTTGTACAGCATCAGTGGGACTTTTTTTTTTTTTTTTATTAGTTGTTTATTTCTCAGGTTGCACAAACCAAATGAAGTCTAGTTCTCCTCCCCAATGTTGTGTTGCTGTTCCTGTTTAAGCCCTGTAATTGTTAATGTGTCAAACACTAAGGTTGATTTCTTGCATCTGTTGCACGAAGCTGCTCAGATGGGCTTTCTATGGATGTATCTTTAGTTAGCCTTAAATTATCCCTGTGTTTCTCTTCCACTTCTACCACTTTCCATGTAGCAGGTGGTGTGAAGTGGGGCAGCATCACAGGGCTGATGAAGCATTGACCAGCTCCTTGTGGCTGTGAGGAAGGGGGATGTACAGTTTGCAGCCATGTCATAGCTTTCTCCTTTTGGTGTTTATTTTTTTTCACCCCCTGTAAATTACTTTGGAAATGTAGTGGAAGAGAAACAAACAGGAGGTTTGAGGGTGAGATATTGGATCACAGTGTGCTTTCAATTTCCAAGAGCCTTTCAGTTCCTGCACAGCTGTAGCATTTAAAAGTCTGCAACTGTCTTCAAATGTAGAAAGCATTTCATTGCAATCTCAATCTAATCCCTCATTAGAAATCCTTAAGATTTTTGAGCATATTACTTTTGGAATATCAGATCCCACTATATTTTTATAGCAAGCACAACAGCATTGGTTTATCCTTGCTTGACCAGGTATTTAAAATAAGTGAAACCAGAATATCCCATAGTAAATGACACATTAAAGCTATGTTGGCAATTGCAGGAAAGCTCATCTGTCTTTATAAAATAAAACTGATTTGTATCTCTCAATTTGAGTGTCTTCTTCAATGGCTTCTTTGTGTTTGCTTTCTTTATGAGCCTGGTTTAAACCCCAGTGGCTTTCCCAGCCCCAAATCTCCTTGGCTTATTGTTCATCAAACCAATATTGCTTCAAATGTGAATCTTTGGGTAAGAAGATTTGCCTGAAGAACTGTCTGCCTTGTTGGCTCCAAATCCTGTTTCAGAAGAGCTGGTACTGCAGTTCTTTTTCATGCTTCTCCCCAAAAGATGGCATGCAGCTAGAAAAATAGCTCCAGCCTGTGTTGGGGCTGGGATAAAGCTGGATTTGTAGACATTTATGGATAGTGGAAATACTGTGTTCCTTCATCAGGGGAACATTGCTACTCATCCAGCACCTTCTGTGATGCCAGCTAATAATCAACATATGTCTGCCCAAAATGCTGGTGAGCAGGAGTCTGCTGCATGAGTCTTGGCAGGAGTCTGTCCTCATGAGTCTCTGGTGGGAAGCAGTGAAATGTGAAGAGCTACAGGGACTCTCCATGCACCATTAGGAAATTTTTGGGGTTGGTGTGTTTTTTCCCCCTCCTATCCAGTCTGTCTACCAGCAGAGGGTAAAAAACCCAAGGTATCATCTGTACAATCCAGGAGCTGAAGTGGGAAGGTACAGGAGAGAAATTTTACTTTAAGCTATTTTACAGTGTTGAACAGCATTACTGAAATATAGTTGCATGAAAGTGAAGAATAAGGAGTGGAAAGAATAAGATGGAGGTGCTGCTGGAAGAGTGGACTTAATCTAGATAAACCTTGGGCTCTTCTGTGCCTCATTCTGTCACCTTTCAAATGGCCAGAGAAGGTATGTCTCCTTGCTGTCTGGATTTGGACCTTTTTCAGGTGGAGCTGTTTGCATGTGCTCTGTCTGCTCTGAAATGATCTGGCATAGCTGGTATCTCTGAGCAGCTGTGAGCACCTCCAGCCTGCAGGCAAGCTGTTCTTAATCCCAGGGGGAAAATATTTTCCAGGGGAAAAAACATTATCTAATCAATTAATTGCTCATTATTTTAATATCATTTTATTTTGTATACGGTAAAGTGCAACACTGGTTTACAATTTTCCATTAAACAGTATGAAAGCTTTTTTTGCCCTAAATAAGTATGAGATGTCAGCTCTGCTGCTGCTCAGTTTAGTGGTGAATGTATTGCATTGACTGGCTCAACATTTAATCTGCAGGACTCTTCAATCTTGCTCTTCTCAAAGGGAAGGGGCAAGCCAGGGGGCTGAGACTTCAAATCCTGGGGCTGTGACCCTAATATGTAGATGAGCAAAACTTACAGAAGTGTAAATACTCCTGAGTGGGATCCATCTTGGATTTGACTTGGGTGTAGCCCAGCTGGGCTCTTGCACTGCCCAAGTATCCTTTCAATAAATACCTATTTTATTCCTTTTGCTCTGTCTATGTTCCAGACCAGCTTTTCCAGGCACCAACAGAAGGTGCAAGATAGTGACGTCACGATGGATGGTTGAGTTACCTACCCAAATCAGAATCCCAGCACTGACTCTTGGTGACTGTTCTACTTATGAGTGTCTTTGGATTTCTCCTTTCAGGAAAGCCCTATCTAGCCAGCCAGTTGATTGCTGCCAATACTACCAATGCTAAGTGCATGTATTTTTGCCTGAGATCTGCACATGCTACAAGCAAGGCATTTTTTGGGAGGAAAATCTCCTTTTCCTTACAGGATGTCTCCGTAGGAGGATGTGCACAGACTTCCTTGTCCTTCCTTGGTGGAGCTCTGCTGCAGAAAACCATGTGTCTTTTTTTCAGCCCTTGCTTTTCTGGTTTTTCTTTCAGGGGTCTGGTTTCAGTTGTTGGTCTGAAATTCTTGATAGAGTTTGGGGTTGTGTTCTGTAGTTTCACTTGGCCTGGCTATCTCTGCTCAGAATACAGGTCCTGGGTTTGGAAATAATTTTCCTGTATTAATCTTCTCCCTGCAAATTTGCAATGATGGTGAGATTTCACTGCAACCCGATATATCCTCAATGGTTTAATTGGATATATGAGTGCACAGCAGCAAAAAGACCCTTCTGTGGGTTCAGTTGTGCCTTTGTGGGACTAAGAGAGAATAATTCCTTTAGGTAAGGTGTGGCATCTGTGGGAGGTTTTGATAACATCTCAGTTTTGGGGTAATTTCAGAGACTTTTTCCTTTCTTTCACAGATGTTGAAACTAATGCTGAAAAGAGCATCAATAAACAAAGTTCACCGCTGTCTGAATTCTAGAAAGTTCTCCTGTGTCTGGATGCCTCATCTGGAAGATGCTGAGGGTTCCTGTTCATGAGCCATTGTGCTTCTGGCCACAGCTTCACACCTGACCCTGAAATATGCCTGGTGTTAAAAGATCTCTGGGCCTGGATGAATTGGAGCTTCTACCGTGGGAATTGCTGGTTGTACTCTGCTCCAGAATCACACTGGAATCACAGAATGGGTTAATTTGGAAGGGACATTAAAGACCTTCCAGTTCCACCCCCCAGCCATGGGCAGGAACACCCTCCACTAGGCCAGGCTGCTTCAAGCCCTGTCCAGTCTGGCCTTGAACATTCCAGGCATGAGGCAGCCACAGCTTCTCTGGGTAGAAGTCCTCAGTCCTTGGCAGAAGGCAGAGATGTTCCCTACTGTCCTGCTGTCCCTACTGTCTTGCAATAGCATCAAATTCCTGTTCCTTCACCTCAAAACGAAAATGCTGGTGAAAACACTTTCTTCTTTTCTCTATTTACTACAGATGAGGCTCTAGTGGTGAGTGTTGAAGCTGAGCTTAGCAGAGGAGCTTTGAGTTCTTTGTGACCTGGGTTGTGATTGCCATGAGATAGGCATTGTGTCAGTGGAGTGTGTGTGGTGAGATGGATGTTCCAGCCACTGTGATGGAATTAGAAAGCACCTTTCTGGAGACAAATAAAGGTAAAGCCAGTCCAGATGTAAGGGCAGTTGGGCAGTGCACAAATGCTCTTCTGGTGACCAGAAACAGGACTGTGCTGGCTCCAAAATAGTTGATCTGAAGAGCAGAAAAACTGCTCTCCCTTGCTGATGGTCTGTTTCTCCTCCAGCACAGGTTGTGTTGTACAGTCAGGAAGGACACCTTCAGCACAAGAGAAGGATGAAAGCAATTGTGTGGTGGTTTTTTGCAGTCTGGGAACACCTTCTTTAAACCCCTCTTGGCAGGCTGAAAGCTACCTGGAATTCTCTAAAAATATTCCCTGTTTTCTGTTTGTCTGTTACATTTGTAACCACAAAAAAATTACTTGTTTAGGAAAGAGATTGGTAACTTCACATATTTTTCAGATGGCTGTGAAAGGCAAGTGCCCTATGGATTCTGTATGGCTTCTCCACCTATTGATGTCTGTCACATCTCCCTTTATGGGTGTTGGTCTCAGGACAAGAGAAAACGGGCTCAAGATGTGCCACAGGGATTTAAATTGAGTATCAGGGAAACTTTTTTCCCAAAAGTTGTTGTCCAGCTCCTGTAGAGGCTTCCCAGGGCAATGGTGGGTCCCCATTCCTGGAGGGATTTAACAGATGTGTAGATGTAGCACTTGGGAATGTGAGTTGGTAGTGGGCTTGGCAGAGCTGGGGGAACAGTTGGACTTGATGATCATGGAGGGCTTTTCCCACCTGGATGATTCTGTGATTCTATGTCTGTTCAGAGTATTGACTTGGGCAGCTAAAATTTCTTGAAACTGCAGCATCTACTCATTTAATTCCCTGGTGAGTTTAAGCACATTCAACCACATTCCTGCTGCACATTTTTACCATCTACCTCATTTTGTTTTAACATCTCACCTTTGGATTTCATATTCCTCATCCCCAGATGGACCCCTCCTTTCACAGGTCACCTTTCTTGGACTTTGAACACTGAACCAGTGTATCAAGTGCAGGCCTACAACCTGTGGCAGCACTCTTTGCCTCCAAGTGTGCCTTCAATAACCTTTTCCCCCGAGCTAGCAGGAAATGTTCTCATGCTGGAGTGAGTGGAGGGCCCTGGCTGGCTTGGCTCAGTGTTTTTCTAGTGATAACTTTGTCAATAACACATAGTGTGACAACAAAAAGCAGTTTGGCTACCCTATTGTCCATGGAGGAGGCTTGCTAAATCGGGGTAGGATTTGTCCTGGGTGAGAATTCCAAGATGCTGTCAGCTTTGCTGGGAACTTAAAGGGCCAGAGAGGGAAGCTGTAATCCTCCCTGATGTTAGCCAGATATCAGGCACTGGAGTGTGTGGGTTCACTCTTGCAGCAAAGCTTCCAGCCTTAATGAAAAGTGTTGCTGCCTTGAGCAGAGTTTGTCAAGCTGGGGAGCAGTGGAGTAGAGGAACATTTTTCATGCTCTTTGGCATCTTGAAACCTGTGCCTCAGCTGTGATTTTCAGCAAGATAAACAAGCAAAACAGACACCATTCATCATTCTCTACCTGCCAAAACAAGTGAGTCCCAAAACCTTTAATCATTTTCATTATAAGCCTATCCAGCCCCAGAACAGGCTGCCCATGGCAGTAGTGGAGTCCCCATCCCAGGAGAAATTTAAAAGCTGTGTGGATTTGGCATTTGGGAACCAGGTTTAGTGGTGGGTTTTGCAGTGCTGTGAGAGTGGTTGGAGTCGATCAGGTCAGGGATTTTCTTCCCTGACAAAGCCACTGTGAAACTGGTGTGACTTTAGTTTGGCTTAATATCCCTCACTTTAATTTTGGTGCTAGTGAAAGTAGAGCAAATTAGAGGCTCTGGAATCCAAATCACACAAGCAGTCACTGAACAGAGGGGAGGAGGAAGAGCATGAAGTCTCCAAGGGTGATTCTTAATGATTTGGCTAGGGCAAACACTTCCAGCCTAAGCTATTCCCAGTGATTGAAGCTAGAAGGAGTGGACAAAGAATGGAGGTGCCAGCTCCTCACGCTGCTGAGTGTTTGCAGGAAGGAAAGGAGGCTGCAAGTGCCCTGCAAATGCCATTCCTGACTTCAGTCATTCACAGGGGTGCATGGCCATGTCTGCCAGATGATTGTGTGTGTGCACGTGCAAGGCAGAGGAAGTTCAATGCTCCCCCAAAGCAAATAAAGGTCTCATCCCCAGATTCACCATAAACAGGTTAGAGAATTATGGGGTAAAGTTACAAAAAAAGATTTATATTTGTTTTATTTAATTTTTTTTTAAGATCTCGGTCCTACAGCCTTTGGTTGGAGGAACCAAACTTCACCTTCCTTTTCTCCAAGTATTTCTCCATCCAGCTAACTATAAAATATCAAGAGTCTCTGTGAGAAGATTTAGAAGGAAACCTTAGGGAATGTGACATTAATTAGGGAGAACATAAAGAATAATAACATTAGTACCTACTGAATAGAAGCTTCAATGAAACCATTTATTTAGAGATGGTATGCATTTGGACAAGACTCTCAGTTGTTTGGAATTGATGATCCCTGTGGCCCCCTTCCAGCTCAGAATATCCTATGATTTGCATTGGATTCTTCTCACCTAGCTTGAAATAATTTTAAAATCTGGCACATGGCTTGTAGCTGGGATTTCAGCTTCCTCTGAGCATCCCTTGGTAGATACCTTTTCCCACCCCTGTGTGATGGTGTTATCCATGTGAGCCTGTGCTTCCTGCACTGTGGATGTACCCCATGGGTGCTGCTGTGTGGGTGCAGTGTGCAATGGGAGCAGGAGAGAATCAACTCTCACTTCTGAGTGCTTAGGATGGAGCATAAGAAATGAATGGAGTTTCCCATTTTCCAGTCCAGCCTCCCTGTTTCCAGATGAATCCAGGTTGATGCAGGAGCGTGGATGAAAGCTGTCAGCAGCCATTGAACAGGGACAGCATTGTGGCAACGTGCCTGGAAAGGAAGATGTGTTATTCCTCTGGCATCCCATGCTCTGGATCAATTCCTGTGTGCCTTTAGCACGAGGGCTGGGAGCTTGTCTTTACCTGTGTCTGGGAGGATGGAACCATGATTGCACCTGGGACTCTAGGCTACCAGAATGACACAGGTGGCTGTGATATAGATAGATAGATAGATAGATAGATAGATAGATAGATAGATAGATAGATAGATAGATAGATAGATAGATAGATAGAGGAATTTAGCCTCCCAACACATCTGAACACTTCATTGGACAGCCCCTAATGGAGCCTTCCCAGCCAAGGAAATCCTGTGCAAAGTAGGAAAGGTGCTGGGGAGAGGATGAGGGGGTGCATCTCCAAGACACAGTAGGTTTGTTCAGTCTTAGCTGTTATATTTGCACAGGGGAAAAATATAAATTAAGGTTGTGCTGGTCTATATCTGGCCAATTTCACTCTAGAGTTCCTGACAGGTGACCCCAGAGTCCAGCTGCATTCCCTCAGTGCTTATTTTTGACATTGTAATCCAAATTGACGTTTAGTGCTTGAATATACAATAAGTTAATTACAGCTAAACCCTCCAGCTCAGGGATTTCCTGTTGGTAAGTCTCGGAAAAATCAGGATTCCCAGTGGTATCAGGCTGAAAATATTTACAGATAAAATTCAAGTTAGCAAGTTACACCAAAATGTTTTTGGAGCCAAAGTGGCACTGTATTTTTAGCCCACTACAGTGCTGCCTTATCCTTCCTTGTCCTGTCCTACCTCTTCCTGCCTGGGATTGGAGGTGGAGATTCCTGCCCTGCACAGCTCCTGAATGGGGTTTTGGTGCTGCTCTCAAGGGGAGCTCATTAAATTACAGCAGATGAATCCACAGTCCTACAGCCAAGCACATTTCTTGAGTGTGTTTTTGCAATTTAAAATGTTTCCCCTTGTTCCTCTTTCTAATGAGCAGGAGAAAAATCTGCACAGCATCTTACCCAATCACTGTGTGATAAACACCACAAGACTTTAGATACACAAATTACCTCTAGGAGTGGGACATACCTTCCAACCTTTCCATGTCTATATGAGGGTTGCAACACAGTGGGGTTACTGCTGGAGCTCTTGACCTGCTGGTTAATAAACTGTTATGATGAGGTGTGAATTTGGCCTGGGACTGGTCCATGCCCATCTGGCACGTGGACAGCAGCTCTTCTGCTTCCACCTTCTCCCCTTGATGGAGCTGATACCTTGTAAAATCAGACACAGCTCTCTTCATCCAATAGATCTCAGCTGGAATTTGAGGCTGGCTTTTTAATAGGATGAAGGTAAAACATTCATTGCTGTGTTCCAGACAGGAAATGTGAAGTGGCTCTGTGTGAGGCTGAGGCCTGGGAGAGAAGCTGAGAGGTTCCCCAGCACAGGTGATGCCAGAGTCAGAGGTACTGCTATAAAAAAAGAGATGCATCTCCACACAGAAAATGTGCAGTTGGGACATTTTAGGAAAAAAATCAGAACTGTAGGAGTAGGCAATATTAGAGAAAATGTAATCCCTGCTGCTGGAGAGTGTAAGAACAAAGACACAGAATCATAGAATGGTTTGGGTTGGAAGGGACCTTAAAGCTTATCTCATTCTACCCCTGTGCCAGGGGCAGGGACTCCTTCCACTAAACCAGGTTGTTTCAAGCCCTGTCCAATCTGGCCTTGAACACCTCCAGGGATTGAGCAGCCACAGCTTCCCTGGGTAACCTGTGCTAGGGCCAGGGAATAATTTGTAATGATAAATTCAGTGTAAACAAGACTGGAAGGAGCAGCTTTGAAGTTTGATCTGAGGATGCCCAGGATTTTTTATTCAAGAGAGTTTCAGGTATCTCCAAAGGTGGGGATTCTCTAACCCAGACCCCTGTTCCACTGTTTGACCACTTTCATGGGGAAAAGATTTCCCAATTGGATTTTCTTCTCTTCTAACTTGGGTTGTTAACTCTTTCCCTGTCACTGAGCATCTCCCTCTCTCATCTCTACACCATCCCAGAGCTGCAGACAGTAATAAAGTGCATCTTTGCCTGAGCCTCCCCCTGTGTGCCCTGAGCTCCAGTTCCAACCAGCTTGGTGGCTTTGCTGCATTCTCTCACCATTTACCCAGTACTGGGGAGCCCAGACTGGTCCAGTGCCCTGTTTGACAAGTGTCAAATGGAGAGAAGGAATCACTTCCCTGGTCCTGCTGGGTCCACTCCTGCCACCACCACCACCCACAACATGGTTTGTCTTATTTGTCCCAGGTTCTTTCCCCAAAAGCTGTTCTCCAGCCCAGCAGGCTGTAGAAACCCTGAGAAATGTCCCATCCTGTCTCAGCAGCTGAAGGTCTACTCAGGCTCCTGAACTCCTTTCCAGCTCTGTGTTTTTGTTCATCCAAGTCACACATATCCTTAATTCCCAAGGAATTCAATAAAAACACTTGGGAAAAGGGTCCTGTTCTTTCCTTCCTATGTGGTTTTTAAATTTTATATATCTTAAACCCAAGTAATTTGCTTGTCACTGGAAGTGTAACATCCTGTATGGCTGCTGTGAGAAGAACATGTGATAAAAGTAGGATTATCCCTTGCAGGAGCAGCACAAGAACAAACCTGGTACCCCTTCTGCAGCATGGGGCTGCATGGAGGATCAGCCATGAGCCCTTAACCACCAGACCTGGAAACAATTCCTTGCTGCATGCTCCTGCCTGCTGCTCTTGGCAGCTTCTTCTTGTGGCAAATGACACAACTGCTTTTCCTACAGGCTGCTGTTTTTGTGGCAGGAGCAGCTGAGCCTCATTCCTCCAGGGGCTGCCTGGTCACCTAGAGGAGGATGGGCTCCTCCTGGTTGCCACATCTAGACTTTTCCTAGGATTTGGAGGGCAGAGGCTGCTAGGGGGGTTGGTGAGGAATGAATCTATAGGTGAGAAAGTCCTGCAAAGCTTGATCTTTGAAAATGCCCTAAAAGAAGGGATAGAAACCTGCTCAACCTCAAGTCATAGACCTTCCTGGTCCAGATTCTTTCTGGTGACACAGAGTAGATCTAGGTCTTAAAATTTCACATTTATAGGACTCATACATTCCCAAACTGTTCCTTCTCCATGCCTCTATGTCCTTCTTTCTTCTCTTCTCCAGCTAAATGAGAGAAAGAGTCTGACACTGCCAGGAAAGCAGCAAATTTTCCCCCAGCCTGACCATTGCCCTCTGGTCCTGAGAGCAAGAGAGAGCAAGGAGCTGTGCCCAGCTCCTCATCCTCCAGCCAAAATCTCATGGTAAAAGCTCCCCAGCCACGAGAGTGCAACCAGCTGCACCTCTTCCCTCATCTTGGCCACTTCTTTTGTCTCTCTTAAGTATCCTCATTGCCATCTCTTAGGCAATGAATGGGAGAAAATTCCCTGAGAGGAAAAAATAAAAGAAAAAATCTTAGCTTCCAATACCATGGCGGGGATGTTGGAACGAGATGAGCTCTAGGTCCCTTCCACTAAATCATTCTGTGATTATAGGATGTCTCTCTTCAAATGGAGAAGTTATAACCAGTTTTGGTTTTTTGGAGACTTTGGCATAAATGAACAGAGTAAAAGTAATCTTTGCCCCAAAGAGCTTGAAGTCTTATGTGAAAGAAGATGAGGATGACTGAGGAAATGATGAATCAGTAAATTAGTGAGGAGAAAGATATTCTCTGTATTTCAGTTCCTTTATGAAATCCTTTCCACGTACCTGGATGAATCAGAGGTTTTGCCCTGGCTCTGTGTTTGGAGGCTGCCCTTGAATTGAGGCACTGAAACAGCCCTGGGAGTGTTCTCCTGTTTTCTGTTTAAACATCAGAACTCCTCATGTCTCCTGCAATATCAATCTGTCAGGCTGCAGAGATCATTAGACCATTAAGATCATGCATGGAGCACCTGCAGCCTTTGCTGTTTATTGTTACAGCTGTGCACGTGCACGTGGGAAGAATTCAGGAATTAAAGAGGGCAACATTACTGAATAATCCAGGAACAGTGGAGCAACCTGACTGAACAGTAGATTTAGCTACAGAGCACCTGGTTTGTCCTTCCCTGCCTCCACAGCTCGAGGCTGGGAGGTGTGGGGTGATCTACTGCACTTTGCTGTGGAGATCACAGTTTGCTCTCTCTAAATTAAGGCAGTGAGAGCTGCAGCATTTTGTGCCAGAATAAGGCTGAGCTGAACTTGCAGAATAAAGGTGGAATTGAACAACTTGATCTGAGAGAGCTGTGATCTTGCTGTGAGCACAGGTTGGACCACAACCTCCAGGGGTTGGTCCAACCTCAGTTATTCTGTGATTCTGGTTCTCACCACGATGATGTGAGCCACAAGTCACTAGTTCTGGTGCAAACATCCCAGGTGGTTTTGGTCAGTGGGGCAAAGTCCACCTGGCAGCCAGCAACTAGTGGTATTCCCCAGTAATCAATGCTGGCATTAGTGAATGTCCTCACTGATCACCTGGGTGAAGTTTGCTCCCAGAAAGCTTAAGTGGGTGGCAGGAGGCTTGGTAGGGAAGTGGCCAATGGACTGGAGATCAGAGCAGGCCTGGGAAATAGGCTGGCAGGACTTGAAGTTCAACCAGGGCATATGTGAGCTCTTACATCTTGGACTGAACAATCCCATGCAGGATGGGCATCTAACCCTTAGATCACAGCTCAGCAGGCAAGGAAGGACAAGGCTCTTCCCCCATCATCTTTGTGAATAACTGAGCATTGCAAGCTCTCTCTGCCACAGAAAGGGGTGCAGTTCATCAGGTAGAAGTCAGAAGGCTTTCTGAATAAAATGCAAAGGAATGTCCCTTGAGGAACTACTGTACAGCCAAGCAGACTGACCTTTTCCCAGCTGTCCAACACATCCTGTAGCTTTTCCCAAGAACTACATCTCCCAATCCTTGTCTTTCCACCTGCAAGCCCCACAAAACTATGCACTTAGCAAGTGGAGCAGGAAGCTCTTCATCCACCATGTTGGTCTTTGCCTTTCATTATTCCTCTTAGATGGTGAATCACAGAATTGCTGAGGTTGTAAAATCCCTCTGAGATCATCGAGTCCAACTAATCCCCAAAGACCTACCAAGGCCACTGTTAGCCCACGTCCCCAAGTGCCACATCCAGGGATGGGGACTCTACCACTGCCCTGGGCAGCCCTTGCCAGGCCTGGACAACCTATACAGAAAAGCAATTTTCCCAATATCCAAGCTAAACCTCTCCTGGCACAATGGAGGCTCTTCCCTCTTGCTCTGTCCCTTGTTCCCTAGGTTCATTTCCAGCCAGCTCTTAATCAAAATTAAGGAAGAAGACAAAGCCTGCTGGACCCTTGCAATTCCTGCACTTGTATTTGTGCTCTGCCACAAAGCGCCTCTCTGCTAAGTCTCCCCAGGCAGAGGAATCTCCAGGAGTTCCTCTCAGGGCACCACCAGAGAGGTGTCAAAGCCTGGAGGTGCTCCAGGGATGGGTGTGCTCACACTCAGCCAGCTGTGGTGGGGCAGGGTGTGTTATGTCCACAGACAGAAGCATTTGGGTTGCTGCTAACCTTTGGTGGAAGCCAGGAAGTTTTTCTCCAGCGTTCACTGCCCTGCTGAGATTCTGCTGAGGGGTTGTCTGGAGAAGCTGTGTTGCTGAAATGCCCAGATTTCCTTCCCAGGCCAGTCAAAATAAAGAGCTTGGATTCCTTTCTGCATTGGCTGCTGGTGCTGACACCTCTCTGGGGATGGTGCTGGAAGGGCCAATGTGCAAATGCCCTCTGATGACAGGCCCAGTAAACACCTTCTTGGGCTGAAGAAGTGAAAAATGACAGTAATTTCCTGCCCACACCAACCATGCAGAAATGTTCCCCCATGAAGTTTTATGAGGCTGCAGAGCCTGGAAATGTATTAGAGGCAGAAAGGGCTAATCAGCATAGAGGGAAAAACTGATTGAGAGGAAATTAATGGTGTGGAACTTTGTGAAAATTTAGAAACTCCTCTGAAGACCCAGGGTGTGATTCTGACCTGACCCAGAGAGGTGGCAAAACTTCACCTGATCCAAGGCTGGAGATTTGCAGAGCCCCTTGCAGAGACTTTGACACACCAAAAGTGGGCAGGAACTGATGCAAAGTGTGGACACAGAGCAGACAGATGCCTAAGCACTGGTGTTGCCCTGCCCTAATGATAGGATGAGTCTATCATTATTGTCATGAGTTTTGTGGGGTCTCATGCTGTCTTCAGGAACATCCCAACCCCAGTGTTCCATGGAGCCCTGCTCCTTGGTGAGCCCTTCAGGAAGGGCATAGGGATGTCTCACCCTATTCCAGGGCACTTACAGGCATGTGGGAACATCTCTAAACCCTGGCTCCTTCTTACACCTTCCATCCTGAGCAGCCAAACCTGGCAGTTTTCCAAGAGCTGGGGATTTTTTCCAGCTGTTCAAGGCTTCAGGTCCCAGCTTTTCTAGTCTTAGCCCCTTCTAGATCCCTGTGCTTGTGCTGCAGGGCTAGGAATGGGTGGTCTTGCCATGGGCTGGAGAGGATGGGGTGAAGCAGTGTCCTCTGTGTGAGAGCCCCAGGAGAAACAACCACTCTGGGGGTGGCTCTGCTGCTCTTCCACTGTGAGGGATTCCATTGACACTGAGGAGTCCAAGCAGAGGTGCAAGGGAGAACATAAATGGGAAAATATTTCCAAAATGGAATTAAAAAAGAGAAATACTCTAAGTTTTGTATAGGTCGTGGTATTCATTGCCTTTGACTTGCCAAAATGCTGAAAAATATGGTGATTGCACTGAGTGTGGCCACACAACTTTGGTGAAACATCAAGTGTGTGACTTTTAGAAAAAAAAACAACCCTTTTTTTAAGATGTCATTTGAAAAGTTCTAAAAGAAGAAGAATGTTTTTGAAGGATCCAGTTTGAGCTATGGGGAGACCATAGACATGATCTATGAAGGTGTCCCTGCTCATTGCAAGGGGGTGGGACTAGGTCACCTTTAAACTCTCCTCCAACCCAAATCTTTGATTCTTTGATTTTCCAAACTGAGGACAACCTTGGATTTTTGAAATTCCACCGCAAATTTTCTGTATTGACTCATTACTTGTTGTTAACCTTCCTCCTACCTTTTCCTTCAAGGATCTTCAACTACTTTTGAGACAAAGGCAGGGTTATTCTCTCTGCTTTAGAGATGGAGAAAACAAGATGTATAAATGGAATTGGTCTGGTGTGATGGAGTTTTTTACATCTGGGCTAATTGTTTGAGTCTCCCTTTATTGTTTCTGGAGAGAAACAGACACTCCTACTCATTTCTTCCTAATACAGATGATTAAAATAGGTCAGGTGATCAGATATTTATGCAGTGTTTGTGATGGGCACCTACAGGGAGAGGAGGGGGGAGCAGAGCCAGCCTCTCTAGGAGCATTTTTTCTCTTTAACTACACATGCAAGATACTTACAGCTAAATAGTCACAGGCTCTTTCCTGTCCTAGTATGTGATGATGGATGGATAGATAACCTTTCTCCATAAAAATATATGTAGTTAAGGGTAAATTTTTCATTGTCATCTCCAGCTTGTGTTGAACAATTTATTCCCCCTTTTTTTTTTTTTTTTTTTTTTTTTTTTTTTTTTTTTTTTTTTTTCCCATGGAATATTGTTGTGAGTGAAGAGATCTGACCTGTGTCAAACATAATAATCTTGGATGGGTTTTTTGAGTAATGGCACTGTTATTGTACAACCTCCAGCAAGAACAATTTGCAAAGTGTTGTGAACTTTTGAAAACGACCTGACAACAGCTCTCCAACCAGAGTGGTTTTACAGGGCTCTGTTCCAGCTCCACAGGGCTTGGAAAGAGGGAGGGAAAACCAAAAAAAAAAAAAAAAGGCATCAGAGGTCTGTGCAAGCTGCACTTCAAGTTTGTGGTGTTGGTAAAGGGGCCTAGCAATGCATCATTCTCTTTGGGGCATGGAAATCTCCAAGTGCTCAGTGTTTTTGGAAGCAGTCTAAACCTAGAGTCACAAGGTGATTTTATTTTATCTATTTATGATTTTCTCAGGAGGTTTTTCTTCACCCATGTGAGCACAGAGCCAGCAGACTCATGCCCAGGATCTGCAGAGACCTCACAGACAACAAGTAAAACACATGATTATAGATGCTGTTACCTCCCTTGTTCCACAGTTCCTCTGGGCCACCAGGACTTTGCTTTGGTCCATTTTCTCCCAGCTTGCTAGTGAGAAGAGACAGGTCCAATCACCATGAATTCAGGTGAGATTTCAATTCAAGCTGCTGCTGCAACAACTGAGGTTTTCAGGCTGTAGCACAGGCTGGTCTGGTGCATCCAGAACTCCTGCTGTGATTCTTACTTGCTAGGATTGTTAGAAATTAATTTCTTCTTCCATGTGGTGTTTGGGTCTCCTGAATGGAGAAGGGGAATATTCAGAACCAGGCTTAAGTTGGCTGAAAGCCAATTGTCTGCAAGATTTACTGCCCAATCCCATGGTAGAAAGGTCTAATGTGGGACTCCTGTGCCATCATTCCAAGAGAAACTGGCTGTGGAGTCAGGATCAGATGGGGTGAGACCCAATTGTAAAGGTGCTTTGAGGTTATTAAAGGATTTGAAGAGAGGTTTTGCTGTGTGGGTGTTTCAGCAATAGGAGCCCCATGCTGGCATCCACCTCCCAGGAACCTCTGCCCATGATATCCCTCCATCCAGTGAGACTGAAAATCGACTACAAGAGACATCAAGTCTGCCTGGCCTCCCAAAGATGTGTGACCAACATCCTCTTTCTCCCTGCTGAACAAAATTGTGCACAGTGAGATGAGCCCTTCCACCTTTGTGGTACAGACTCCTCTGGCTGCAGTAAAGTTGGTTTGAACCATTGTTAAAATAACAGGGAAACCCCAGAGGATCTTTAACCAGGAGATCTTTAATAATTTCCACCTCTAAGGCTGTTGCTACTCGAACTGAGCCAGGGTTTCTCATGCTCTCTGAGTCCTGGAGCAGATCTCAGGTCCTTTCCCACAGGACTGTGAGTGCCATGTGACTTAATTGTCCTTGATATTTTTGTAGTCACGTCAAGGGCTTCCCTGGAAATGTTCTGTAGCTGAGAAAGAGTTTATTATTTGCTGTCAGGGGGCAAATAACACCAAGGCATCTCTGAAGACATCTATAACATATCTGTGTAATGTGAAGGTTAAAATAAATCAGTAAAAAGAGCCACTCTCTTGAGGGCAATATACTGCAAAATATTTCATCAGAAGGCCTGGATATTATTGCACTTGCAATTAATCTTCTTGGTTATAGCTCAGCTTGTTTTCTCCTGCCACATTATCTCTCTCTGTTTTCAGCAGCCACTAGATGTCAGGGGAAAATTCTTTTGGCATTGTTTTTGAGAAAATTCCTGTCTAAGTTGGAAGCTGTTAAGTTTCTTAATTTGTTTGAGGTCCAAAAAAGTGCCTGATATGGTTGGAGGTGCCTTGGTATCTCAGCTGTCCCCCAGCTTCTCCCCTTGGTTTGCAAGCATGGATCACTCCATGCAGCTGAAGAGGTTTGGCTCAAGAAAATGATAACCACAGCACTGACCACCTTTCACCCACTGCCTGCAAGCCATGGATGTGTCATTATTACTACTTCTCAATTTTGCCTGGGTTCAAACAGTGGCTTTTGGAGCATTTGTAACCCTCTGTTATCAGATCGGTGTTGCAAGTGTTCTGTGACTTGATTTTTATTGACTGGAGTGAGTAGTTTTAGTTTGCTAGATGAGTGATGGGGACAAATCATGTATAACAAAGAGATGCTTGCAAGGAGCCACGACACAAAATGGACTTTGGGAGCCAGTGCCTGGGGAAGGTGATGGGAGCAGATCCTTTGTGGGTGGTTCTTGCATGCAAGGAGTCCAAGTTGGTTCAAATGTTCCTCTCCTATCATGTGTACATCAGCATGAACCTCCTCCCCAGGAAGGGTCAGGCTCTGTCACAGAAAGAATTCAGGAGGAAGGTGCCAGAGACCCACATGTCACTCCCTGTCTCTGAGAGTCATTGCAACACTTTTTTTTTTTTTTTTCCACAGGAGAAAGAGGGAACGAATACAAACTATGAGTCCCACAAAATGGAAATACTATTGAAATGTTTTCTTGTAAGTTTGCCTCAGCTATGTGTTTCCTTGAGCAAGAGCTGATTGCTGTGAGCAGCTCTGCCCCTCAAAGCAATGACCTGCTGGAAAGGGACAGTGCTCTTGTGAAGGTCCTGTCAAAAAATGCTTAAAGCTAAATGCAGGAGGACAGAGAGAGTCTCTGACCTGTGAGAGGAAAATGCACCTCTGTTGGAAGGATGGAGATTTATGGTCCAGCCTTAGGACAAGAGAATGAACAGCAGCTCTGAGGCAGTGACAGACACAGGAAAAGGCTTTGGTTACATAAATGGCCATTTTTCAGCTCAGTGAAAGGAATAATTAACATCTCTCATACCTTAGGGTAAGTGAAATGTAGCATGGAAGTTAAAACAATGAAACACCCAGCAAGCCAGTAATGGTTCTGCTGCTTCCTTCCCAGCAGAGGATGCTGTTAGAGATGGGTAATGCAGTGGCTCTCACAATTAAGGAATTAATATTATATGTTCAGAGAAGTTTTATAGATGTATAGCTATGTTACTGTGATTTGTTCTCCCCATAATTCTCTTTCCCCTCCCCCTTGTGTGGTTGCCACTGTACAGCCTTGGAATTTGGGGCATTTGGGAGCAGGGCAGGCTGTTACTAGGAGATGCAGCATGGAAACACCTGACCTCTGATCCAGCTGGAAGAAAATAGTCTCCACCAATGGATGTTGAAGAAGGAGCTGACTGACAGATTTTGGGAAGGACCAAAAGTATAAAAGGCAGAGCATCCACCTTGTAGTCAAGCTGTGGCTGCTAATCACAGGGACCCTCAGCACTGAAATTTTTCCTTATTCAGTCCTTCTGTTGTATTTTGTTAAGGTTTAATAAATCTGAAATTTAAAAAAGTGAGTGTCATTTCTCACATTACCATTCTGCTGGCAATATATTATGCACGTGGCTTTCAGAAAACCTTGGTATTCCTCCCCACAGCAAGATGATTCACCTCTGTCCACATGTGCTCATTTCAGCATTTCTGCTTGAATTATTCAAGCTGGTCCTACCCCTTCTTTCTTGTTTTCTCCAGCTAATGGAGTTGTTTTAGAGATAAAGACTAAATGAAAACAGAGAAACATGGGGCACAGGTACAGACCTAGGGATGGACTGAACTAAATTACCTTGGAGGTCTTTTCCTACCTTAATGATTCTATGATTGAAGAAACTGCTTCTTTTGTTTGATTGTTCACATATTTGATATTTGTATTTGAGACAAAGAGTCAACATCCTACCAAAATAAAAGAGTTATCTTCTTTGCCTTTTTTTCCCTCCTGGGTGAAAGGATCCATTTGAATACCCCAGATACCAGCAGCCTGTCAACAGCATGGTATGGAGAGGTGGATCAGCAGCTGGTGCATTTCAAGAGCAGAAGAAAGAGTTAAAAATATTGAGAACCAGGAGAGACTAAGCAAAAAACCTTGGACTAAGGATATGTAGCATCTCATGGAGTTTGAGAATTTCCCCTTTGTCAGGGACTAAATTGGTTTGTGCCTTCATTGTTATGAAGGAGTTTTGACCATTATAGTAAAAACTTTTGTAAAGAAGCTACAACCACAGCAGCCCACCCCTCCCTGAAGATTCCTGACTGGAACTTTGCACTGTGAGTTAAGCTGCCTAGGTAAGATAAAGTGGACATTATTGTTCAATCATCTCAGGTCTAGGGAGAAACAAACAAGGCTGAGGGAAGGGAATGCATCCACAAGAAAGCCAAACCCAGCAGTTGTGCTGAGAATCATCCCTGGCTGAGTTTGGGGTGGGGGAGACCTCACCACCAAGAAGACAAGCTGGAGAGGATGAACAGAACATCATTGGGACCCACACAGTGGTGATATTTTCTTTATTTTTTACATATTATTATTATTATTATTATTATTATTATTATTATTATTATTATTATTATTATTATTATTATATACTATTTTGTTATATGCTTTATGATTCTTTATATATTATTTGTTATTTCTCTGTTACTCTTTTTCTATCCCTCCAATTCTTTTCTATTCCTTTCCCTTCTTCCCTCTCTCTCTCTCATATTTAGTATAAAATAAAATCCATACTATTGACTTTAGCATATTATCTAGTTTCCACCTTAATTCTGGCAGAGGCATTTTTAATCACTTTCAAAACCAGACCATAACACCCTTGTAGCAATGATCTGTTACTTAAAAGGATTTCTGTTTTCTGTTTTCTGTTTTGGGGTCTCCATTGTCTGCTGCCCTATAAGCCCTGCTAAAGATTTTACAATGTTTAGGAGATTCCCAGCTTCTCCTGTGTAGATCTTCCAGGGTCTAATATGGACTGAAACCATATACTGGCCTTTCCTCAGTGGGCACATTTATATTGTTTCCCTCTTTCCCCCTCCCTCCTTCAGAAAATATGTTGAAACTCAAGTATTTTTGAGACTGCTGATTTTCAGTCAAATTTGCTAGAAATCTGTAGAAGGCTAGAGGAAAAGCAGACAGTCCATCACACAGATAAATGCTCCCTCCCACGTGCTTCAAGACTGACTGCACAAACTTCATCTTCTTAGGATGCAACAAATCATTCCCACCTTCATCAAACTCTGGAGCAAAGAAAAATTGCAGCCCTCAGTATTTCTCAGTAGTGGAGTTATGTGCTTGTTTTTTTCCTATGTGATATCCTGTTTCTACAGAAGAATTTGTTAAAGCCTACAGCACTGTTTTTCTGCAATTTATTTTGTGCTGGCTTCAGGGTGGTGATTCTTACCAGAAAAAAAATGGTACAAATGACTACAAATTGCAAATGATGTGGGTAGGAGATGCTGTGGATGCCTCTAATCTCTGCTGTGACTGCCAGGGGAAAACACAGAGTATCACAAAGAGGTGCAGTACCTCTGTGTGTCCCCAGGTACTGCTGGTTGTACCATGATGGTGAGATGGTTTTATGGCTGTTTGGTTTGACCAGCTTAAACACCAGGGAAGGTCAGGGTGCTTGGTCTGTCACCTGTCCCACGAATGGGAAAAGCTTCAGGGAACTGCTCTGCCAACAGGCTCAATGGACACTGCCAGCTGCAACAGGCAAGGTTCAAACCAGACACCTGCTCCAGTTTCTGTGCCTTCAGTTGTCCCCACCTTCCCAGAGCTCTCTATCCATCACCTGTCTCCTTTTCAGGCTTGGGCCAGCTCCATCCCCCCATCCAGAGAGTACCAAAAGCCAACATTCCATGTGCCACTGAGACACTGATCCAGCCATGCCTCTGCACCACAGGGTGCTGAGAACAAGATGATTCTGAAACTCCTTTCATGGTGTGGGCACACAGTCTGCCTTGTCCCCCACACATCCCATTTTTCTAGACCACAGGAGGTGAGAAAACCAAGGACTCTCCCTCCTGGAACTCCTGTATGTGTGAATGAGCCTGACTGGGAGAGCCTTTGTGTGGCTGACAGTGTAGATTTTGGGGAATCCAGATGGGCCTCTGATTTCACCACAAGCCAGGCAATGGTAGAGGAGTAAGCAGACAGAGATGAGACTGAAAAGTGGAGCCCTATCTGCAGGGGATGGGGAATCTGTGCCCTGCCCTCCACACTGCCTCCTCTTGCCCTTTGCCTCTGACACTTGAACCATAAAACCCCCCAAAGACATCAGTGTTCCCTTAATGTGTGACATGTGCTCAGAAGCTGAAGGCCTTGAAATCATCTGTAGCTTCTACACTCTTCTATTACAAGGCATTAAATAACAGGCACATCAAAGGGTCATTGGGATGCTCTGTCCTGGCACAGCAGAGAAACCCTGGGAAAGCATTGAAAATAACATCTCTCTGAACTGGGGAGAGTCACAGAACCACAGAATGACTGGGCTGGAAAGGAGCTTAAAGCTCCTCTTGTTCCAAATCCCACCATGGACAGGGACACCTTCCTCTAGATCAGGTTGCTCCAAGTGCCATTCAGCCTGGCCTTGGACTCCTCCAGGGATGGGACAGCCACAGTTTCTTTGGACAACCTGTGCCAGGGCCTCACCACCCTCACAATGAAGAATTTCTTTCCAGTATCCCACCTAACCCTGCCCTCTTGTCAGTGTGAAGCCATTCCTCCTTGTTCTACCCCCACAGGGCTGCTGCCTTCATAATTATTTCTTGGCAGGTATTTTCTTGTCCATGTAGCAGAGAAAATCTCAACTGCAAGGGAAACCACAGAGATGAGGTGGTTCTGCTGCACTGGAAGAGACTGGAGAACTTATTTCCCAGCAAGAACCTTTGTGGGCTGCTCTTGCCCTTTCCCATAGGGCAAAGCACATCAGACACAGCCCTGGAAGGCTCTGAGTGAAGGTCCTTCAGTGGCAGTGGGTGCTTTGAGAGGAGATGTGCAGTGAGTGTGTCCCCAAAGTGGGACACAGAGAAAATTGAGTCAGGGGACTAATATCTGGAAAGGGAATCATTTCAGTCCCCTGCTTCCACACACAACTTTACAGAGGTCGATATTTGAATGAAAGGCACTACAGAGCTATTAAATAATCAAGGTATTTACTGTGCTTTCTCAAGTGGGCCCCCTTAACAATGTAGTGTGCAAGCAGTGTGATTTTAGCACCATATTTGACATTCAACTCCACTCCCCACATCCCTCTGGAGCTGAATGTCTTCTGTGCAACTTCACAGCACTGGAGGTAGAGCACTGTGCTTGTCTTGTTTCATAAAACACACCTGCCTGCTTTTACTCCCTTCCTAGGCTGGTTTTCCCTCAGGAAATCCTCACAGTCAGGTGGAATTTGATCAAGGCAGGACTAAAACAAAGCTCTGCAGAGCTGCACTTCTAGAATTGGACAAGACTCTTCTTTCTGATGCTCTTGAATGCCTCCCTGTAAATCTGCAAGGGCAGAAGACAATACAGTGAGGAGACTTGGATTCACAGCACTTTTCTTTTGAAGTGATTTATCTTTCTGGCCTCATTCACTTTCATTACTTTCAAGTTGGCCCTTTAAACTACTTTTAAGGGAGAGAAACTTGGTGATGTAATTCATGCAATGTACTGCCAGACTCCACACTGAATTAAATGCTACATATACTCTTGGTGAGATCTCTGAGCAATTCAAAACTCCAGTCTAGAAAAAAATGTCTTTTTTTTTTCCTTTTTCTTTTTTCTTGCCATCAGGCACTGGTTGCTCTGGCCTCTGTGCTTGCTGAGTTTCATTTTGAATGGTTGTGATGCTCACACTGTGTCTAGAGACAAAACATAACTGGAAACCACTTGAAAATGTTCTTGAAGAATTTCTGATGCTTTTTATTAAGATATTTCTAGACTGGAAATACCAGAGGCTATTTCCTTGCCTTTCCAGCAAGGTTTGAGTGGACTCAAATCCAGACAGAAATGAGAAGAACAAAGAATGACAGGAAGCAGAGTCTGATTGTGATGGATTTCTGTCTCAAGGCTGATGGCTTGTTAAACTGATTTATTTTAAGATTGTCTATTTTTTTTCTGTTTTTCCTTTTAAATTCCCTTGGGCTTTTTGTACATTTTGTCTACTAGAATCTGCTATGTACATCACCTGCCCTGTAGAAATCAGCTAATAGCATAAAAATTAAGAAGAAATTGTTTGGCTTGAAGTCATTCCTTTCTCTGGATCATTATTTTAATGTTGGAATAGGAACATAATATCTTTGGAGACCTTCAGTTTCCTGTCAAAACTGTTTGAAAAATCAACAAGTGGAGAAATCTGTGGGGGGCAGGTAGATGACAGACTGAATGACCACGTAAATTTAAATTCTTGTGGGGAAGTTTATATAATAAATGGTAAAATGAACTCATGGGGGTTCCCCCACTATATTTCCTGTACTGAATGGAGGAAAAATGAATTGTGGAAAACCTCAATCCAGGTTTAAAACTGGGGACTAAGGCTATGTTTTAAATAAATTCTATTTTTTACAACAGATCTTGCTTTGACAAACACTTCATAGATTCTGAAGCACTTCCTATAGTGTGAGGAATATCTAATTTGTCCATAATTTTTGCTCATCACTGGAAGAAATCTGAATTTCATGTCCATGTGGTGAGGTTATTATAAAACCCTGATTGTTGAGTCTTTGTTTACTAGCCTAAAACAAAGGAGTAATGGCCCCAGTGCAGAGCAGGAGTTATCCTGGCAGAAAATATCAGTAGTTCAACTTACACAGCAGGATTTCAGTAAGGAATCATAGAATATAGCAGAGCTTGGGTTAAGAGGGACCTTAAATCTCATCTCCACCCCCTGCCATGGGCAGGGAACCTTCCACTAGCCCAGGCTGCTTCAGGCCCTGTCCAACCTGACAAAGGATGTTCTTGGAAGCCTGGGGCAGGTGCTTGAGACTGACCATAAAAAACAAGAGCACATACAATTCATTGCTGTCTCCCAATGTCTGATAAAATGGGAAAGATGGTCTGGGGTATGTCACCTGTTCAGGAAGTCCAGGGAGTGCCACTGCAGGCTGTTTCCTTGCAAGGAGGATGGTTACAAGCTGGGAGGGAACCTGGGAGGGACAGAGAAGCCATTCTGCATGGTGAGAGCCTTGAGACCCCTGGGTTGGAGAGTCACATTTGGGCACACCTTAAAGAAACACAATTTCAGCTGAATACTGACTATTCAAAGAGTTTCACACTTCTGGGGACAAGTATTTCAGAAGTGGATGCAGATCCCTGCAGAGATTAGACCCCTGCAGCTGGTTGTTCTCTTTCTGGGACCACAGTCTCCAATAGGCAATAGGAAATGTGCTAAATGCAGAGAGCTCAGCAAAGCAATGTTTGGACAGGCAGGATTACCTTGCTCCTGCTTTGTGAAGTTCATACCTTGTGTGGCACATTTATCTCCTCTCTTCCCTCTTGGAATAGGGGGAAGGGAACAGTAGGAGGAAAAGAAAGTGGAAGACAAGAGGGGGGGATGCAGACAAGGGAGGGGGCTTGTGGGGCATGCCTTCCCATCCTGAGTGATTTATTTTTCTTCTGGGAAGCACTGAAACTTCCAAGTTGAAATTAATGGGACAAAAACACTTTCCAGGTGCTTGTAAGTGCAAAAGTGCAATAAATCAAAGAGGCAGTCTAAAGGAGGAATCTTGCAGCCTAGGGAGAAAAAGAAGAGCAGGTGGAAGAGCTGTGTCTCCTCTGATGTGAAGGACAGTCTCCAAGTTCCTGTGATGAACTGAGGGTGTGTTTTGGTCTGGAGCTTTCTTGGGCTGGTGGAATCTGTTGCTGGAGGAATCTGGTGTAGGAGTTTGTTCTCTGGGTCTGAAGCACAATGAGCAAGATGTGGAGAGGGACAAGAAGGACCAAGAGGGAAAACTGGCAAAGGCAGATCACAGAGTCACCAGTTATAATGGAGAAAGATCTCAGTTCTCACTCTGTGACCCCAAAACTCTAGGCCAGCTCTCTGCTAGCATCCCAATATCCTACAACATCACATTTACTCAGCCCTTCTTGAAGGGGTACAGAGCCAGCCCTAAGGCAGACCACACACCTTGAGCTCTGCCTCTGACATCCAAATTGTCCCCCTGCTGGTGACGAGGATGGAGAGTAGAACAAAGCTCAGGCTTTGCACCCCTCTGCAGGGCAGCACAGCTCCATCCCACCCCACACACGATTTCACACCACATACATGACAGATACAACATCTTTGACACCAGCAAAGTGCTTTAGGGATGTGGAATTGCAAGCTAAGGGATGTTGTTGCCCCATGGCAACTAACATAGGGCTATGTGTCTGGGTCTGGGGCTCCAAAAATAAGAAGGATGTGAAATTTTGGAGCAAGTCTGGAGAAATCCATGGAGGTGCTTCAGGAGCTGGAGCTCCTCTGCTCTGGAAACAGGCTGGGAGAGATGAGGGTGTTCACCTGGAGAGGAGAAGGCTCTAGGGAGACCTTGGAATCCCTGCCAGTGCCTAAAGGGGAGCTAAGGGCTGGAGAGAGACTTTGGACAAGGGGCTGGAGGGACAGGACAATGGGAATGGCTTCCCACTGGCAGAGGCAGGGTTAGATGGGATATTGGAATGAAATTTTGGCTGTGAGGGTGTTGAGGCTCTGGCACAGGTTGCCCAGAGAAGCTGTGGCTGCCCCACCCCTGGGAGTGTTCAAAGCCAGGTGGGATGGGGCTAGGAGCAGCCTGGTCTAGTGGAAAGGGGGATGGACTAGATGACTTTTATAAGGTCCTTTCCAAGTGAAAGCATTCTGTGACTCTATGCTATGTTTGAATGGGTTGCTGATGTCTCAAGGAATGGTTTCATTGTTGGTTTGTGGCTGGATTCCTCTCCCAAAGGCTTCTGGGCAGAGTGGTTTGCTCTCTTGTGGTTACTGATCACCAGGGCAATGCTGGCTCTTCTCACCTGCAGCATGCACACAAGAGCTCCTTCAGTGCCCATCATCCCAACAATGCTGACCTGGCTGACATCCCCATTAACCATTTATCATTCATTCATTCATTCATTCATTCATTCATTCATTTTAAACCAGTTAACTCATTTCTCAAGTACTACTGGGTTTTTTTTCATTAGAAGAATTTTCAGTGCCATGTGGAAAATGGGTCATTTGAACTCTTGGAAAATGGAAGCATCTAGAATGTGTTTTTGTGGAAATGATTCCCCATCTTTTTCAAACATCACCTCCCACACATGATCAAATAATTAATATTATTTGTTATTCTTTCTTGTTAGTCTATGCTATTAATGATAATTGCTGATTGCTAGTGATAACTATTATTTATTATTATTGAGGTAACACCTGGAAACTTTGGGGCAGCTCTGGCCTACATCATGCCAGAAGTTGTGCAAATATACTGGAGAAATCCAGTTGTGACTTTCTTTTCTCTGTCTCTCAAGCTGTCCTGGGCTTGGGCCCAGCAAGCCTGTTATCCATTCCTGATTTGCTGACAGCTGTGGAGAGCACAATGAGTCAGTCCCTACTTGAGATGAACCACTGGTCAATTAAACTTTTACTGAAAATCTCTGGGTATAAGAAAGGAAATGTTTATGAGCTAATGTTAAGAGTGCTAGGGCTAAAGGGGAGCAAAAGCTCTCCTCAATTGTAATGGGGGAAATGAGAACCCAATCTCATTAATAAACAAAGAGCAGGATGTAATTAATAAATGCCTCCCAACCTGACAGGATATGGAATTCCTTTCTGAATATGTCATTAGGAAGAGAAATAAAGAGAAAAATTAAGCTGATAAGGATAGGCTTGGAAACTTTGAAAGTATACAAAATGTATGCTGGCTGACATTTATCCTGCTTGTTAAAGGCATTTAACTAAAGAGTTAAAGAATCACCATGGAGCATGTGGAAGTGTGGCCATGGGATATAAAAGCAAATGTTTCTAGCTTGCTTTTATATGGCAGAAGTTGTCTGCTGTGCCTATCCTGGAGCAAATATAGCAGAGGAAAACACACCAGTGGATCTGGTCTGTGGCACCATCCCAGGGGGAAATTTGTAACATGCAGGGGAAAAAGAAATATTTCTGGATCTTCCAGGATTTGGGGAATAAAAAACTCTGCTACAAAACAACCATACAGATCAGATTAGGAGTGGAGAGAAATGGTAGACAGAAAACAAGTATATTATGGTTTAAAAGCACTTCTAACACAAAGAGCCAGAACTGAACACAAATTATGGAAATTATCACAGTCCCTACTAGTTAACATATTTAAACCAAATTGTTATTTTTCTCTTCAAGGTGAAAGCTCTGGTTCAATCATGAATTATCAATCAGTGTCACAGAAATGTGCAGTAAGATTTCACCATTGCAGAATTCCACCTCTTGTCTGCAAATCTATGCATTTGCTGAAAGTCATTGCTTTGCTTTCACTTAATTATCACTGGGAGAAGAATCAGCCCCAAAACTGTCCACTCCAGCTTTTTCCAAATACACAACACAAGTGACACTATTTTGGCAACTTATCTGTGATTTTTTTTAGCTGTTATTTTTCTGGGCTTTAATATGTGTTTCAAATCTTCACTGCGAAAAGTAAAAAAGTAAATAAAGAGACAATTTAGATGGGTAATACACAGGTCCTGACAGAAGATGGAGAAGAGAAACAGAAACAAATAAACCTAAACAAATAGTCAAACTCCTAATAAATTATGTCCAATCACCAGACAATTGTAGTAGAGCAGCCAAATTAGCTGCCATACCCTGATGCTGATAGTGTAGATAAAAAACTAAAACAAATTGGGACCAAAGAGAGGCTCTCAGCAATGGTACAGTTTGCTTTCTAGCTGAGGCAAAAATAGCATGTAATCATTTAATACCATTTCTTCAAATAAACTTCAATTTGAGATAATAATTTCCAGATGGATGAAGGTTTATAAACATCTCTGCCACATGATACATTACCACTGGGTAATAGAAAGGTTAAGAGAGGGATTTAGTCACTGGGTCTATACCAGTAAATTAAATGTGCCCAGTGCTGATCTCCTGAGGCCAAACAGCAAGGGAGGGCTGTGGCCACATTGTTGTCCCTTCTTGCTATCCAAAACTAAGTGGCTTCTTCCAAACTGCCTGTTTGCAGTTGTCAGCTTGTGCTGCCTTCTGAGCTGTGCCTGGGAGGTGTGCACAGAACAGTCTGATGGTCCAGACCTGAAGAGCATCCTAATAATCAAACCATCTTGTTAAACCATCTTCATTCACAATGAAGAGATAAATATATGTGTATGTTAAAGAAAGTTTTATTGTTGTATTTGATGTCATTGTGATTTGCTATTTAGATGTCCTCTGCTGTCCCCAGAGTCCCCCTTCCCCCTGTGTGACTGACCTGTGCCCCTTTAATGGGGCATTTTGGGAGGAGGGAAGGCTTGTGACAACACCTGACCTCCAATCAAGTTGCAAAACAGAAGTCTCCACCAACAGATGGCAAAGAAGGAATAGACTGACAAGACTTTAGGAGGGGTAAAGGGTATAAAAAACAGAGCATCCATTTTGTAGATGAGCACATGGCAGCTCCCAGTGCTGTAATTTTTCCTTATTCAGTCTTTTGTTGTTTTTTGTTAAGGTTTTTAATAAACCTTTGAAATTTTTGAAAGTGAGCATCATTTCTCCCCCATCTGGAGAAGAGAGCTCTCATGTCTGGAAAGAATCCCAGGTGCTTTTTGATTTACCCTTATGGACACAAGCAAAGAGAAACTCTGCAGAAAACACCACAGCTCTTTCTGCATCAACAACATTGTCCTTGAAACTATTCTGGAAGCTCATCTAAAGCTTCAGGGCTGGATTATCATGAAAACCCAGAATCCCACACAAAAGATCAGGTCACAAATGACCACAATCAGAAACAAGGCAAGAACCTGTTCAAGATGTCCATACAGTTTGTCAGCTAATGGCCCAGCACAGTTTCTTGGATGAAATACTAGCCTTGATCTCCTTGGAGCCAAACAGGCTGTCAGTGCTCCACATGTGTTTGATTGCTTTGTTGGGCTGGGGCCCTGCAGAATCAGCACCAGGAATGTGAGGCAAACAATGGCACTTCACACTGTGCATGGAGAACTTGGAGTGTTATTAATTATTTTTCATTTTCCTGGTTAGCATTAAGGGACAGGGCTGAAACAAATCCAGGCAGAAATCAGCCACAGTTATTAGTGTCTCAAATCTTTGTCTTGTAGGCTTCAGTCTGGTTAAAACAACAGAAATAAAAAAAAAAAAGCTGCACATGTTTCAGATGAAGGTCCCTAAGATTTTAAATAAATTACTTGGGTTGAATCCAGCACTAATTATTTCCCTTTAAAACCTCAGATTTTTTTCCCAGTGCTTACAGGGGATTGTTAGTTGTGAGTTTTTCCTCAGTTTTATCCATACTCTCCACCATGACAATACCTCCATAGATCCCACAGCTAAATGAACCATGGAGACAGCTGGATTTCATCAAGGGATTGATGGAAAATTGGCATGTGTCTGGCTCATCCTGCTTCATTTTTCACCTGGTGGCTTGGGAGAAGAGTCCTCATCTTCTAGAAACTCACATCTTGGGCAAATCAATTGCTGTGGAGCCAAGGCCAGAGGTGCTCCAGTTCTTAAGCTTCTCTTCTCCCCAGAAGTCCCTGTGTTCCTTGGGTGTCACATTGCCAGGTTCTCTGCAGTTCATTTGCCAGGCTCCTTTTATCCTTCCAAAGCAGGAGCTGTGGAGCCATGTAGCTCCAAAATTTCCCAGTCCTTTGGGGTTGCACGTTCCTGGGGCTCTGGAACAGCCCCTGGATGGTGAAGGTGTTCCAGGGACTCTTCTGCACTGTTCCACATAAAAGTATAAAAACCCAGCACATTTTGAAGTGCTTATTGGGAGAGCTTTGGGATTATATTTTTAACTTCATGAACGAATATAAAAGGTAGATATTGAAATGAAAGGTTAGTAGTAGTGTTTTGATGGGATGGTGGTACCCAGTGTGATTCCTCCTGACTCTGAGCCACAGAGGCTCATCAGAAGAGAGCATCACTGCAGAAACTTGCTGAGAGGAGGCCAGAAACTCATTGTAATAAATTTTATTTAAGTAGAAAACAAGAAAACATACAGGAAAGGATCCAATTTTTGTTAAAGGCCCTGCACAATCTGAAGGACTACAAGATTATTGAATGTGATTATCTTTGAGCAAGACTGAAGATCTGACTTCAGGGACTACATGTTGATGTAAATGATACAGGTGCCACTGTGGATGTCATCTTTGGTGGGCCTGACAACAAAAAGGGAGAAATTGGGATTTTACAGTCCACTGACTGTATTTGCCTTTTCCACAGTAAAGGATGTCAATCCAAAGGCATCTGGAGGTTCCTGGGTATCTGAAGGGAGACTCTGACAAAGATTTTCAATGGCTGGATCTCTTCTCTGCCAGTTTGCAAAGGCTGCATGTCTGGAGGACTTAACAAGTGTCTGCTGTCTGGCAAGATAGGACCCATGTTCCCTGTCTGGAGAGCAGAGCATCACCAATTCCCACTCTGAATGCATGGGGAAATTCAGGATCACGCCCAAACTGTTTCCTGAAAACATTTCATCTTGACTCTAAGAATAGCTGTGGGTGAGTCTCTGTTAGTGGTTGCTCAATATGTTTCTCATGAGTTGATTTTCCAGAAACATTTAATAACTTTCTCATTAACTGTTAAATCCTGCATGGTTTTATCTCAAACTCTTTGTTCACATCAAATCCACTGCTGCCAAGTTGGATGCCAGGTCTTAGGGAGGTGGGAGAATCCATGAGCCTGTTGTGCTGCCCTTAAACTACATAACCCAGAAAAAAGGGTGAAGATCTTGCTCTATCATCTCTGCATGTCAAAATCCCCCCAATTTTCCTTCTTCACCCTCTATTGACATGCCAGATGTTTTGGAAATCTTCCTAATTTCATCAGGTCAGTACTCAGTAGGTTGGAAATCTCTGTTTCCAATATATCCCCCCAAAATATAAATAAATGTAGTAACCCCAAATTAGAAACAATTATCATTTGTGGTGGAGCTGAGCAGTGGAAAGGTATATGTCCTGTTATGGGTTCATGTTTATATTACTACTGGGAGCAGACTAGGTGGAACAATATTTTTGGAGTTTAGTTCTCTTGCACATGCCATAGTTTTGTAATCCAGCACAAATACTGGGACTCCTTTTGACAATGAGTGGCTTAGAAGGGTCTCAAACCTCCTCTACTCTCCCTGGATTTTACAATTCTATCCATTTTCCCAACATTTCTTCCATGACCAGGCTCTCTCTTTCATGTCCTTCTCTCCAGGTAATCTCTGCTAAGTGTGCAGTTCCACCTCATGCTGGCATGACATGGTGAGTATAGAAGAATCACAGAGTGGCTTGGGTTTGGGTTTGCCCTAAAGATCACCCCTTGCCAAGGGAAGGACACCTTTGGACACCAAAGGGCTCAGAAATTTACCAGCCAAACTTCACTGGAGACCAGGGAAAAAAAAAAAAACTTTGGTCAAGCAGTGTGTGAGATCTGCAGCAATCGATGGAAGCCCGAGGGAAGGTGTGCTGGGGAAGGCAGGTCATGCTCTGAGACTGACTTTTATGGCTAATCTGTCTGTGGGCAGATCTAGCTCATGTTACCAGCAGGAGGATGCAAGAATGGCCCATAATTGGAAGCAGACCATGGCCCATTGTTGGGGGTTAGGATTTTTCCTTTTGTTTCTTTCCCATGGAATTTGGTCCCATATGTTGCTAGGAAACAATAATTTCCGAGGCTTAAGAAAACAAAGATGTAGCTGGGTGTCACAACCTGCCATAGAAACGGCCCTGGCAGCCCCAGCAGTGTCAGGGGTGGTTGGGGTCATTGAAGATCTGATGGAGTTTGTGTTTTCCCTTTTCCAGAGTAGATGGGGCATCACCCCAGGTGTTCTAGCAAACCTTCCAGCTTGCTTTCTGCTGTTGAGATGAAAGGGGGCATTCCAGTCCTAGAAAAGGCATGTTAAGCAAGAAAGAGGAAAGTGCTGGGAAAGGTCTTCTTTTCTGCAAAATTAGTGTTGCTGAGTTTACAAGGTGCCAAAGGCTATTAATAGATTGTGAGCAAAGCTTCAATGTGCCATTTATCAGCCTCCATCTTTTTCCCTTCTATTTATTTCCATGTTTTTCCCCAATTTTTTTCTCCCTTTATCTCATTCCTTTGCTTTGTCTCCTGGATTTATTCCCATTCTCTAGATTGTCTTATTAATTTTGCTCTCTTTTCAAAGGAAAAAACCCAGTCTTGTGGGCTAAAGACTTTACAGCATTCTCTCATAGTCCTGGATTTAAAATGCCTCACTGGGGGTCTATAATGTACTGACATGGAAAGACTAGACTTATTATTAAACTAATAATCTAGGAATTTTTACAAACTTCAGAGCTCTGAAATCTTTTCTAACCACATGGATTGCTGAGGCATTAGCAGTCACTGGCCAAAAGCTACTGTGGCTACCCCAGCTTTGTGAGCACCTGAGAGCAGGGCTGCAAAGATGAAAGATCTGGATGGAGAGAAATGGGATGCAGCAGCTGGTGGGATCTCCCTGCTTCCTCCCAGGTTTGTACCTCGTGCATTGGCCAGCTTAGAGCTCCCAAAGTACAAGTTGTGGTATTAGAAAATATCTTCAATTTTCCACTGCAAGGCATTTGGGACATCTCCTCCCCTTTCATTTTTCAGCTGCTTGTCAATCTTCTTATCCTTCCATTTTATTCGATTAGAAACTGGGTTTGATGATACTTTTCCTCAGAGATTGAACACTCCAGGACATTCTCCATGTAACTCAGGTGGTAGAAGTGATGCCTTGAGAGGTGACCTAGAACAGAGGCTGGACAGAGTTAAAGGAATAAAGTAGGTATTTATTAAAAAGCCCTTCAAAGGATTCACCTTGGGCAGTACAAGAGCCTGGTCTTGGCTCCACCCCAGATGGACAATGGGTCACATGTTTTCACACTTTTATAAGTTTTGGTCCATTTATATATTAGGGTTGTCCAATTACAGCTTCAGGTTATGAAGTCCCAGCCTCCCACATTGCTCTCCTCAATTTGCTGTTGTTTGTAATTTTTGGGCCCAAAGTTCCAGCAGTGTCCATGGTTCTCAGGCTTGAACAGAATTAATCCAACTAAACTGTGAGGAGAACTTGCTAACACTTCATATGAAGTTCAGAGTTATACACTAATGCAGTACAGAATATGGAAAATATCAAAGCTAAAACTTAAGCATCAGAAGTACATTGGCTGCCCTGTGGAAGAACAAAGAGGAGGAAAAGTTCATTATCCCCCTGTGCTGGATTACTGACCCAGCCCTGGGATGGTTCTCTAGAGAGAACAGACACACAGCCCATGCTGAGGATGAATTACTGGATCTCATTATAGCAGGAGGCATAAAAAAAAAAAGGAAAATAAAAATAATCAACATCCACTACCATTTCCAGGATACCTCCTTCCTCCAGGCAAGTCACTGCTGTGACTCATGCCACATCCCACACTGCTGCCTGCCCTTACCATCTGAACAATATACATGAATATTTCCTCCTTACACATGAGTTTCCAGGGCTCAGCAAAGCAGGTGGGTGGGGAAGATGTAACTCATCTGTGAGGAGGATGGCAGACAAGGGTGTTGGAGGGAAAAGTTTGTGGAGAGTCTCTGGATGGGAGACATGGATCTTCTTTTCTGTGTCAGGCATATGTCAGGGTAATTGGAAGCAACAAGGCAGTGCTGGAAAATGCTGTCATGGATCCTAAGCCTTTGTGGGAGTCACTCTCAGAATATATGAAGTGCTTACAAGAAGCCATGACAGCTCCAGTGCATGGCTGACATGTTGAGCCTTTCACCTAAGCCAGTGAGGCAGGAAAAGAAGGTGAAAAGTTTCATGCAGTCACAGGGAGAAGAGCCAGGGTTGTTCTACAGAAGACAGCAGAGGGGGTAATAAAGTCAGTTTTTTGCTGGGAAGGCCAAAATTCCTTGTTATATGTGGACTATAAGATGTGCCTGCTAGGGTAGCAGCAGATGGGGTTTAGGAGCTCTATCCCAGCCCTGTGTGCCTCAGGCATTCCCTGCAGCTGGCATGAGGAAAACAGGCACAGTCAACACCCTCTGCAGGACAGCTGTGCCTCTGGATGGTTCCTTCTCTGGAAGAATAGTCCCTTTTCCTTCTTGCAAGCTGTATCTCAGCTGATGTGTGGTATTTCTATGCTCCTGTCACTAACCATCAGTCCAGCCCCTACTGCAGCCTACAGCACACCAAGAAAACTTAATAAGCCCCAGACACACAGTCTCCACATTTCAAGAAGAAAGGATCTATGCAAAGTGGTTTTTTCTGCCAAGGAAATGCCACCTGGAGACTGAGGAGCCCTAAATCCAGCCCAGGGAGTGATCCCTTTCCACCCAGAGTTATTCTCCAGAGTAGCCACAGAGGAATAGTGCCTGGCATCCTCTTGCCTGGCACCCAGGACAGCCCAGCACAAATGAGATACCATGAGACAGAAGCAGTTCTGTTCATCTGTCCTAGTAGAATTATTCTGCTGTAAATTTTTCTGAATTCTTTTTGTCTCACCTCACCTTTAAACCTTATTTAGAGTTTAGGATCTGAACATTGAATTTGACATAAATTTGTTGCTGTGTAAGGACAGCTGCTGCAGAGGGTGAGTCCTACACACCACCAGTTTACTGCAGGCTTTTGGGCTGTGCACTGTGCACTCCTCCCAAATCATCCCTGCTGTGCCTCTCATCAGCTCAGGATGCTGGGCACTGCAGGAGAGGAGTGAGGATGAACCCAGCCCAGAGGGGGATGGAAAGGAGGATCTCTCAGTGTCACAGGTTCTGGCTGGGCTGTAATCCCATCCAGGAAAGTTTATGCTGTTCCAATTTCACTGTTTGATCCCTTCTAGAGAGACAATGGATCTGCTCCTGACTTGCTGCCAGGGCTCAGCAGGGTGGGTGGACAATGATGAATTGGTCTGAGATAAGATGTCCTACTGCAAAACGTGTTGCATATCTCCACCTCACTCCCTCTTCTTAAAAACCACTGCAGGAACTGGTTTTCAGCCCTTTTTGGCTTGGAACCAGTGAAATAACCCCACTCTAAAACTTTAGGGGAGGGTGTGATTGTGCCAGCAGGACTGGGTGTGCAGCAGGTGAGTTGTACTTAGGAATTGCAGCTTCTCTCCTCCTGCCCAGGACTGACTCTTGGCCACTGAAAGAAAAGGGGGTTTCTTCCTGACTGTCTTGGAGTGATGTATGATGATGGTCTGTTCCATGATCCTCTGCTTTATGCCCCAAATGGTTGCTGTATCCCTAAGGCCCAGGACTGGGTGTGTGGGGGGAGCTCTGGGCTCTTTGGCAGTCCTTGTCAAAGCCTCACTACCCAGGTGTTGTGTGATGCTCTGCAGTTTGGTTTTGCTTGGCTAGCTCGGTTTTGTTGGCCCAGGCAAGAAGCTTTTCCCTTCCCTGGCCCTGGAGAAGCCGCAGCAGCATCTTTCCCTGCCTCAGGGTGAGCTGGGCAGCTGCTGGTCCATGGCTGGAGGAGCTGCCCCATTCCAGCCCAAACCTCAGCAAGATGAGCCAGGCAGAGAAAGCACCAAAAAGGCTCCAGCCCAGCTGCTTTGTCTGCTCTGGAGGGGAGGCCATTGCCAGAGAGCCACCAGGTTTTTGCATCCTGCTGAACTCTTTTGTGCAGCTCCACTTTCCTCAGTGTGAAAGCTGGTGCCAGTAAAAGTGTTTCTCCAACATTTGCCCCATTCTCCAGCATTTCTGGGCCTTTGTTCCTCTGTGTGTGTGGGGCACAGTGAGTTCTGTGAGCACTCTGTTGTTAATAAACCTTTGATTTGGGTTTTTTTCACCTTCCTCTATTACTATTAATCTCCTGTTGGTGGAGAGAAATTGTTGAAACCCTTTAGAGGAAACTACTCATTGCAGAGTGTCTCCTAAATTTGTCTCAAAACAGACACACTGACTGCTGCTAAGCACCTTCACTTTCCTAGAGGAAAAGAAGTATTTGCCATTTTGTTCATTTCCCTTCATGCTGTGGTATCCCAATACTGACTCAAAGGAGTTTAATCTCATGGTAGAGATGTGAGAAGAAGTCCAGACCAAGGGGATTTCTGTAAAGGTGCTTCTGTCTGACTAGAGTGATATTATTTTTGCTGCAATGAACCCTGCAAGGTCAGGATGTCCTGGTGTTAAACACTAGGCAGGCAGGCTGAGACCTACATGCTTGTTATCTTGACCAAGCTTATCTTGACACATAACAAGAGTAGGAGATGTAACCATGGGGAAATGAGACTCCAAGAAACTTCTTGAACAAAAGCTTTGATTTGATTTGATTTGATTTGATTTGATTTGAGCAGTCTAGCTCTTCAGTGCCATCATCCCAGTGCCTCCCTCTGGTACTCAGTGTCCTGACATTATTTCTTTGTGATTGTGGGTTTCCCTAATCCCTTGTGTTATTGCAGCTCAACATTTCTCACTGCAGTGCATGGAGACTTGTGTGAAGCCATGAAAATGAGGGACACAGATAGAGGAGCTCAAGAAGAGCTCTTTATGGGGTGTGGAGAAGTGGGCTCTGCCTGAGGTTAAACAGGAGTCTGAAAGCAGTGACAAAGAGCTGTGTCCATGGAAGGCAGTGCCAAGCTGGGGTGCAGAGGAAGTAGTTACTGTGGAAGGGCAGCAAGGAGCTGGGAACCCCTTCCAAGCTCTGGAGTATGCCAGCTGCCATGGAGAAGCTGCAGCAGCAGCAGATTCTGTGCACATGCCTTCCTGGCAGGCACACATTTTTATCACATGCTTGGTGACCATCAAGTGCCCAGATTTTGGCAGGGAAGATGAGTGGAGAGAAAGAGGCTGAGTGATCCAGAAGAGTTGCCTTGAACTGGTGGGTAACACAAATAAAAAAGGTGTTATGCAGTTTGTCTCTTCCATGTAGCCTCTGTTAACTTCAGTGCTGCTTTGTAAAACCTCTTAAGGTTTTACCTTGTCAAGCCTTCTCAAGCATTCTGTCAAGTCTGGTATATTTTTATCATGGTTACTGGGATTTGAGCAATAATCCTATGGAAAGGTAGGGATGAGCTGGAAAATCCCAGCCATTGATGTGGTTTGTACTCTTCAGGAGAGAAACTACCAACCAGAGCAAATTGACAAGAAGGCTGGTGTCAGAAGAACAATGTTTCAGAGGTTTGGGGTATTTTTAATCACCTACTCACTACTAGGCAGATGAATTAATACAAATGAGAAGGAATTAATGAGTTTTACTACAATGCACTCAAAGCAAAGATAAATAGCATAAACTTGTGTGCTGATACTAAGCTAAATAGAAGAGTCAAAAGTAGGAAGGTCTGAATCTAAGGATTTTGTGGAATCTTCCTGCTATAACTCTTCCTTATGGTTTTGTTTCTTCAAATGACTTACACTAATTTATTTCTAGCAAAAGACTCAAAGGCCTGCTGAGAAGCTTACAGAGGTCCTTACCAGTTAACTACTCATTTTGTGGAAAACTTGGGCACTTGAGCTCCATGTATTTCTGGGAAGGATTGCATGACATGGCACCTGAAACAGCAAGCACTTAACTCAGTGTTTGTGTCTGTGCAAATAAATTCAGTGTGCACAAGACTGTCCTGTGACTCCAAGGTCATCTGGTGTGGAAGAGCTTGCATCCACACCTTTAAATCTGAGTAGATGACTTTATGTGAACTGCTCATTGGGAATGATTCTTGGCCATTGCTAGATCCCAAACCACATGTGAACATGTCTCCATGCCCAAAAAAGTTCTGCAAGATTTTCAGGAGCAGGTAAGAAATCAGTGTTGACTCCAGGAGCCCCTCATTGATTTTTGTCTTCTTTCAGGACCAGTGACTGGTAGTTTCACCTCCATGCACTGAGTTACAATCAAACTGAACCTTACTGGGGGAGCCTCACAAACTGTGGATTATCTGAGTGTCTTTTTGACCAGGTTTACATTTGGGTGTCGTGACTTGTTTCCTTATACCAGCAGCACATGAATTTCCCATTCCCAGCACTTGATAGGAGCACTGGCCTTTGTTCTTAGATTGCCCCTTCATCCAGTGATGAATTGGAGTGCAGCTGTAACCAAGGGTACATGGGACAGACTTTTAAGCCCTGCTAAAGAGAGATGCAGGCTAAAACCTGCATCCACCAGGAGATGATGGTGATCTTCCCAGAGTACCACATATTCTTGTTTTCTCTTCTGGAGCTGTTTTATGTACCCAGTTGTGAGATGAGTTCTTTGAGGGGGCTGCCAGTACCTCTGACAGGGAGAACTGAGTGCAGCAACCAGTCTGCAAAGCAAATGAATTGCAGGAATGAGGTCTCTGCTGTGCTTCCCACTCCCTGCTGGCATTTGAAAAAAAGCAGTCTGGGAGCTGGAGGAAAACCTCCTGCCTGGCAGTGCAGGCTGACACCAGAAGACTACCAAACCTGATAGGAGAGGAATGGGGGAGAAAAGGAATTACACTCTTTATGAGACAATTCTCTGTGGCTGCTCTGAAAGATGACAGGTCCAGCAAGTCACATATAATTTGTTGGAAATGTCTCCATCTGAGAACCCTTGCAGAGAGGAGGAGCAGGAGTGGCTGTTGGTCTCAATCCAGATCATATATTACTGTCTTTGGGACCTGCTAGCAAGGCTTGGCCACTTTTTGCAGCATGAAATGTAATGAGATTCCTCAAGCTTTTGCTAACTCAGTCTTCCATTATAGAAAGAGATGTGGCTGAGGACAAAGAAGCTGGAATTTTGTCTGAAGAATTCAGAAGTGCCCAGGGAGACAGGACAAGGAGTGAAATGATAGCTACAACATGCTGGCTTGTGAGGGTCCAATTATGGCCACTTCAGACAGTCTGGAGGGTAGAAAGAGAGCACACTGTTTGCTTGATGTGCCCAGCAGTCACTCAGCAAACCCTGAGGTCGTTGGGCCACCTCAGCTTAACCGAGTTCCCAAATGGAGCAAACTTTGAGCAGGTTTGGTGACCTACCTGGAAGATAACTCAGAGTTTTGCAGAATAAAAATATCTCACATGGATGAAGCTACAAACCCCATTGGGCCATTCAGGTGATGTTGCTAAGAGCCAGAGCAGCAGCATGGGTTCATGTGTTGGGCAGGAAGCACAAAGGAAATTATGAAGTTTGATCTTCTGTTCGTGTGGTGGCTGCAGCTGGCCATGGCAGTTTTTGTGGGGCATCAGTTCAGAAGTGAGAATAAATTTTCAAGGATCAGGAATCACAAAACTCACTGGGGCCACTGGGGGATTGGTGTTACAGGCTGTTGTAGGCTGGCCAGGAGTAAGAGAGTGAAAGAACTGAGTTTAACCATCCCATAAGTGAGCATAAGCCTCACAGGAATGTGTGGAGACTCCTCACAATAGCTGAGGTGGATCAACAGAGTGAATATCAAATGTGCAGCAAGAGGGGATCATCCAGGGCTGCCCTCAGCAGTCTGACTATATAAAATGGACCATAAATAAAAAGGGAATAGGCTCTTCTCCATATCACCAGGGAACCAGGTATGAAGTCATGGTCTTAAATGGAGCCCTGGAGAGCTCTGTTAAGCTTGAGAGGCAATTTCTAACAGTAAATCCAGTTAAGCACTGGCATTGATTGCCTGGGAGGCTGTCATTTTGGAACTAATTGTAGTCTTTAAAAACAGATAAAACAAACTGTCAGAAATGGCTAAGGAAAAACTGATCCTTCCTTGAGGCAAAACAAAGACCTTGATCCCCTCTCCTCATCCTTCCAGGCTTCTTTTTTATGACTCTGGCTTGACTTTCCTTCTAATTGGCACAATATTTCATGCTCAAGAAAAACACCACTCTCAGGACTGAAGAGACCTGTGTCTTACAACACAGGTGGGCAGCAAAGTACTCAGCAAAATCCTCCTGCAGAAGTTTTTTGCAGAAGTTTTTTCCTCACTTACATGTACTTTGCAATGTTCTTTGAAAAGGTGAGATACTATGGCATTGCTGCCATGATGTTTCAATAAAACCAGTTGTGCAGTGCTGTGCTATCAGCATCCCTTTATGATGACATGAATACTGCCCAAACTATCCCACTTCTTTCCAACTTTATGAGATTGTTACCAGATGATGAATGGCCTAAGCCTGGTGAGCTAACACAATGCTTGCTCTCCAAAACTCCTGGCTGTGTAAGGAGACCTGGAATTTCACCAGCTCAGCCAGGTCACCTGGAGCACTGGGGTCCACAACCACCAGGGACCACCAGGGAGACCCCCAGGACAGAGGAACACATAAAGGGGAGGGGAAATATGTTAATAATTTTGGGGAAATGATTATTTTATGTATGTTTAGTCTGGGACAATCAATGAATATGTATAAAAAATACGATATATAAACAGAAACTTTCCTGTACTCAGCATGCACAGCTTTTGGGAGGATCTATCTTCTTGTGCATCTAAAATAAAGAATGCCTGCTCCTTAATACTACATTGTGTTTAGGAGTTTTTGGTAACAAGGTCAGATCTCCTCAACAGGAACAGTTAAGGATGTTCCTAAATGCTCCTCACTGAACATCTTGAGATTAGCAGACACTAAGCTGAGTTTCCAGTCACTCTTAGCTCAAACCACCTTTGTTATTTGAGCATGAACAAAGTCAGGCCAAGAGTCAACAGGAATTATTATTATTATTTGTGCAAAGGACTAATGTTAGAAAAACAGCTGGTAACCTGAATGAGGGTAGAAGCCACGGTGTGTAAAGAGCTGCATTAGGAAAAATAAAGAGAATCTCTACCATGTCTAGATATGGGAGGCAGAATGAAGAAAGAAAGAGAGCTGCCTTACTTTACAAAGGGAGCTCTTCTGCATAATGTGTGTCCTTGTTTCTTCACCTTCTTTTGGAATTGCAGTGCAATTGGGCAGGGACTGAAGGTAACATTAGTGACACTGAAGTTTCAGTGTCTAGAGGACAGTTTACAGTCTGAAGTATTCACAGAAATCTCCCTTTATTGCTCATAGAGACAAAGAGGAAATTCCAGAGTGCCAGCCATCTGGCTGTCTTCATACACTTACATTAGCAAACTGAGAGTAGATTGTTTTATTCCTCTACCTAAAAATGACATAGTTAGTCTTGAAGTACCTATCTGTGACCATGGATCTCCACAGGTCAGCTACAAATGTAGAGAGACTGTATATATAATAATAATAATATATATTAATATATATATAATATATAAAATGTATATAATATAAAATTACATAATGCATATTAATATATGTAATATTAATACAGTATATAAAATATACTTTTAATGCATAAATTATTTTCCCCTGGTTTCTATTTCCTCAAACTGAGGAATGCCTGAAACTGTTTATATTTGCTTATAGAGCTATGCCTGGTGTCTAAAACATGAGGGGAAAAGTGGAGTGAAGATGGGAGTGTGGAAAAATTGTAACTATCAGTCATTTTATAGGTGGTGGTTTCTACAAATGGGAGGTTTGTGCTGTCCTGAAGGTCATGCACACAAGCAAGTAAAGGTGGTTCCCAGATATCCCAAGCCCACCAAGGAAGAAAACCCTCCCTGTTCTTTCATTTTTTATTCCTTCCTTTCCTGGTGAAACTTTCCAAGATAGGAACTAGGAAAGCCTGGGTGTTTTCTGGAAGAGGATCAGTACCAAAGGACACTCAAGCAGAAGATCTTTAATTCCAGACCACCCCACACCAGAGCTGTGCTCCAGCAAATTTCTTGTTGTGTCTCTGCTGGAGATCAGTACCAGATGCCATGAAAATAGCTACAAGAAGCTCTAAAGTAGGCAATGCTGAAAACAAGGATACATCTGAAGATAATTACCCAACCACCCTGCTATGGTTTGTATTAAAATAAAAAGAGATTGAAAGAAGGTGAAATGGAGCCAGTATTTGTAGGATCTCTGAGTGCTCAGCCTGACATGTGGCAAAGTGAAGGATTTAATCACATGGAGTTTAAAACAACTTCAAGAAGCCTCAGAATGGTCACACAAAACTTTGAGGTACCCAAAATTGCTCTGCATTCTGCCAAATAGTGGCCAGTGCTTTTTAATCCCCAAGGTCCAGATTTCTTTGTGCTTTCTTACACATAATCCAGCAAGTGGGAAAGAGCTGGGCACAGTCATCACAGCATCAGCAGATCTCTGGTAGGGGAAATAAAAATATTTTTAATTTTTTGTGCATCCTGTTCCTGTCTGCTAGGTGATTTCCCCCCGCTTTTCTCCTTCCTTTTTTCCCCCTCTTTTTTAATTGTGTTGGGCCAATATGTAGGAAAACATTTAACATGAAACATTAACATTGTCTCAGTGACTTTGAAATGGCAGTTCCAATTTCCTACATTTCCCAACATTTGCTGTTGCTTTTGATGCTGCCTAATGAACATAGATCCTCTAGAAGGGTCTGTAGGGGCTCTGAATCTGTTGGTATATGCCCTAGAGGGTATATGTGGGCATTGTGGCCTCTGCCTCCACCCAGTGTCTCAGTTTGGCTTGTTGATACTCCTGGAGCCAGGGAGGATGGGAGGGGGCTGTGGGGAGTGACCCCCTGGGAAACAAGAGAAAATAAAACAGAATTACCCCCCAAAAACTGATATGAGATAATAAACCATCCCCAAGGCACCCACCCATTAATGGTCTGTTATGTTGTGCTTTATTGCTGTGGTAGAGTTTTACAAAGGGGGAATGCAACAGCAGTTTGTTGTTCACTCAAGATGAGAAGACAAAACCAAATTATGACAAATAAGCTTCCCTCAGCTCACTCCCCTAAGACACAGAAAAACCAAGCCTGCCACTTTGGGGTGGCCACCACACCTGGCAGCAAGAGCTGTCTGCAAGGCTGGTTCTGCTTGCACTACACACCAAATGTATCCAAAAATCATCAGCTCCAGCAATATGCTTGATGTCTCTTACTGTTTGGTCCTGTGTCAAGTCCCAGCTCTCTCTGACATGGACCATGGCAGGGAACTATTTTCAAGGGCTTGAATTGGTTGGTTTAGGACTAATCTGCTGCGAGATACTGACAGTTCTCAGATACTGCTGAGGCAAAGGCATGGGCTGATCTAGTTGAAGATATCCCTGCTCATTAGAGGGGACTCAGCACTAGATGATCTTTAAAAGTTCCTTCCAGCCCAAACCATGCTATGAGTCTATGGTTCTGTGATTCTTTAATCTGCTTTTTGCCCAGCTGTGGGATGTGTGCTGGCAGCAGCCTGTGTGGGAAGCTTTTGAAAGTGGTGCAATGTGTCCTGCAAGGACACAGTGGGTGAGGTGAGCAGCTCCACCACATGTCAAACTACTACACTCCCCTCTCTTGAGAGAGCCCAGCTCTGCTGGTGAAATCCATGTAGTAGTCCTGAATACAACTGGATTTAGTTTGTGATATGAGAAGTGGAGTGGTAGCAGAAATAACAGACTAGGCTGAGGCTGCTGAATTCAGGCTCTCCAGGGCCCTTCTGGCATTGCTTTCAAACCCCTTGTTTCTCCAGTCTATTATTTCCATGAAAAATATGAAAAAATACAGGAAGGGACACAGGAGGACTTCCAATCACATTGACTCTGCTTTATGGCTCCTGAGGTACATAGCTGCAAACTCTTACTCCTCTCAGAGCTGAGGACGTGAGTGAGCTTTGTGCTTGGGAAAGCTTTCAAAGACATGCTGAAGCTGTTCTAATGCAGCCAGCAAAGGGAACCATCAGCACAAAACATGCCTGAGAAGAGAAATTGAAAACAGCCTTGGAAGAAAATGTGCACACAATGTGGCATGACATTTATTTATTATCCTGTGCTACAGAGCCCTTGCCCAAGCTGAGTTGAAAGCTTAATGAAAACTGTGGATTTTTCTAAGCTCTACCAGGATTTAGACCCTCCAGCAAATGTATAAACAAGGAACATTTTCAAAGTCTTCTCCTACTAATGGTTATTCATAACTATTTTAGGGACCTGTTGTTTTATTTGACTGGCAGCACTGAAAAGAAAAAAGATCCCAAATGTCTTTCTACACCACTATTGGCCTAACAGATGGACATAATGCAAAGCCCATTTTTTGTTCCTGCCACAGCTGGTTTGACATCCGTGTAATGGAGCAAAAGCAATGGGGATTGATTTGGCTTGTGAGATTAAAGGTACTTGCTTTTGCTTTTGCTTTCTCTGAGAAAGAAGGTGATGGACCAGGTCTTGCTGTATGAGACAAACTGATTTCACAGTTTCTGTTGGCACAAATCAGGAAAATTAGGAAAAACATGCTGAAGCCTGACTTGAGAGGGGAACAGAGGTGAGGAGACACTGAATGCTAAAATCCCCATCATTGTCTAGGTGAACATCTCTCAGAAAGATCTCTTAATTTCCCTGTACCTCCATCTCCTCCAATGACACATGGAAAATCACTCAGAGAAAAGCTGCAATTCCCAGGTCATTGATATTATCTAATCAGTAGTCAGGCATGAGAAAGACTTGATCCTGTCTCAGTACAGGAGGATGAATTGGGCAAAAGCTGATGTTTTCCCATTCCCATCTTTTGTGTTAGTAAGAAAATACCTGAAGACAGACCATCTTCAAGCATCTTTCAGCTCTCTAAGACACCCTGAAAGGTTGCCAGGGATTTTCTTTTCCCATTTTATGGACATTTCATCTTCTGAGGCTGGAAGTCTATCCTGTTTTGAGTTGTTCAGGAGTTATTTCAATGATTTGGTAAACATGATGAGCCTGGTTTTGAGAATGGGCTCAAAATGTCCCTCCAAAGATGTTGCATGACATACCCTGGGTATGTCAATATTCTGGTTAACTTAGTCACTCAGCTCTGTATAATCAGAGCCTCAACACACTGGTTCCAGCAGTCTCTTTCTGAAAACAAATTTGGGTCCAGTCCCCTCAAAGTCACTGAAGCCCTCTGTCTTCTGTGCACTTTTCCACATTCTCTTTAAGTTGTCCCATACACTTCTGCAAACACTATCACCACAGGGAAAGGCAAAGTTTTTCTTTCTAGCAATCTTGAAACATCTTTGAATCCAAAATTTCTGGTGCTTGTTGCCAGCTCTCACTATGGCATACCAAGCACATCTCAGGGTGACAGCTCTGGAAAACCTAGGTAATAATTTCTCATCCTCTCACCTTATTTCTTGTCAAAAAGAATATTTATTTATTTATTTATTTATTTATTTATTTATTTACAAGGAGAAAAACAAACAGCACTTCACAAGGCAGGGAGAACATTTGAAATGCATTTCACAGGGGTTTCCTTCCTTGCCCTTGACTCCATCCTAGGAATATGCTTGGCTGAGATGATGCAAATTAAAATGATGTGATTTTATTAAAGATAAACCAGCATTATAGGAAAGGAAGCCATGAGTTGTTGCTAATGCCAAACAAACCAATCTGAGCACTAGTCAATATAAATAAATATGATCTATGTGGTGATTCAGATACATTTTCTGTCTATCTGGTCACCTTTGGCAGCCAGGTTATTTTGCCCAAAAAATTTGGAGTTTTTTTCTCCAGTTTTGGAATTTTTTTACCAAAATTTTGAATTTTTTTTCCCCCCCAAATTTTCCATTTTTTCTCCAAAATTTTGGGGGTTTTATCCTTAAATGTTGGGGTTTATCCCCTAAATTTTGGGATTTTTTTTTCCCAAATTTTGGGATTTTTTCCCCCAAAAAATTTAGACCTTTTTTTCCCCAAATTTTGGGGGTTTTTTCAAAAATTTTGGGGTTTTTCCCCCTGGATTTTTGGGGAGAATTTGGGGATTTTTGGGGGGCAATTTTTAGGCGATTTTTGGAATTTTAGGTGGAATTTTGGGGGATTTTGTTTTTGTTTTTTTTTTTTTTTTCCTTAGGATATCCACTTCAACAGCCCATGCAGAGCATAAACAAAGGTTTTTCATTTTATATGCAGCAAATGTTAGGGTTCCTCTTGTTTCACTTTATAATTGACCCCCTAGAGAAGCTGAGACCATGCTAATTAATACTGTAAAGAAGCTTTGCCATCATCTGAAGCCATTGTCTGGTCATCAGGTCTTTTCCAAACCCTGTGAATATTCTAAACATTCCAGATTTTTTTACATCAGCCTTAGTACATCGAATCTCCAAAGAAATTTGAAACTCCATAAGAATGGAATGGAAATACTTCTCCTCAACTGCAATACAGCAAAGGCAACCCATCATGATCCTCCAGAGCTTTGTACAGTTGGAGATGCCAGATTTACCTCTTGTGAATAGAAAGCAAAACCAGTATGTGAATCAAAGCTGCCTCCTCATCAAGTGATTGATGACACAAAGCTGGGAGGAGTGGTTGGTACCCAGGGAACTGTGCAGCCCTTCAGTTCAGATTTAGGAAAAGTAATAACAGTTCTTTACTGGAATATATGTATCAAGACAAACAAACAAACAACAACAGCAGCAACAACAGACAGAACCAGAATCCCAAGCACAGCCTTCACAGTGCCAAAGGAAGAAAAAAACACAAGAGGGGAAAACCCAATCATGCTCTGACAACAGGGATGAGCGTGTCCTTAATCCAGCCCAAACCTGCCTGCTTGGATGAAAGCAGAGCATGATGAGCATGGCAAATCCTTTTTCTCAGATAATGCAGACCCATATTTCTGATTTCCCAGAAGGTGCCCAGAGAGGCTATGTGTGAAAGATAAGCAAAAAGTTGATATTGGAAGGGTGCAGAGGAATGCAAACAATCTGGTTCCCATTATTCCTCTAGCTTATTCATTCCCTTATCTGCAACCAGATGTTCAAAGGCTGGTGAGTGGCTCATCTTCCTGGCTTACAGGAGCTGTTGCCTGCCCTGTGGCAGGAACTGCCACAGGTCAATGGGGAACCAGAGTAATGGTGTTTTCAGGGACTCTTTGCAAAACCTATCTTAACTGGTATCTTGTATATCTTAACCTATCCTGGCCATGTGCTGTAATCTACCATGAATCTCTGAGGAGTTCAGCTGCATTCCAGAAGGGCCATGTCCATGAGGGAGAAAACATTTTGAACTCTGTGGCAATCTAATTAATTAGGAGGTTTGCAGGGAGATTGAAGAGCCTGACCATGACTGTCAAGCCAGTAAGTTCAGACTCAGGGTAGACTGGCTCAGTGAGTTGGGACACAGCTCCAAGCTACCTGAGGTAGAAGGCAAGGAAGTTCAGCTATATGGACCTGAAACATGTTGTTCTCAGGGTTGGGAAATTGTACCTAGTTTATTTCCTGGAGCCAGACATATTTTTTGTTTAGTGTGGAGTCATGAACCCTGCAGCATGTGGAAATAGGATGCTGCTGGGAAGCATCCATCCCATGACCAGCTCTTTGGGTTGAGACACTTCCTGGTCAATGTTTAGATGCAGGTTTCTTAATTTTGTTTTTAAGTTTTCCCTCCTAAAAAGCCTTTTCAGAGACCTACCCAACCCCCTAATCTCCAATTCTCTTCTGTCCCCTCCTTAGCCCTATTAGTGCCTTCCAAATTCAGGGCCTGTCCTTCATGCTTCCCTGTCTTCTCCAGTGCACACCACCACTCTCCCAAATCCTTGTGGGGCACTCAGCCCAACACTGCAGACTGGAGAGTGCAGAGAGAGCTGCAAACAGCCAATGTGCCAGCTGAGTGCAAACATGATTTCTGCACACTGTGCAGATGACACAGTCTTTCCCCAGCATGGAAAGTCTGTCAGTCTGACCACTGGGATTGCAGGAATGCATGACAACCTACCTGCTTCCAAAAAGCTCCTGAAATAGGGACTCACCATCTAAAATATGGAGCAGAAATAGTGTTCTAGGGATGGAGGAGGGATACCTGTATCTCAGTGACCTTTTGGAGGTGGTGGCTTATATCATGATCCCTATTTGCTGCCTCCCCATCTCTCTAGCTAGAAATGTACATTGTCAGCACAGTGTCTTGATCCAGGCCCAGGGCTCTGAAACCTTCAGGTCAGCCCTATGGACTTGCAGCCATATATGTTGTGGCAATAGTATTCACTTACCACTGATCTTGTTCCACTACTGGGGCAGCAAATATGAAGGCAGTTTTCTCAAGGCCAGGTGGATGCATCAAGCCTTTCTCTCTGTGTTGTCCAAATTCCAGCAAATGAAAATCAAAGATTCTCACTTGTGTCTCCATGTGGTGAACACAAATATAAATGAAAGGTGGCCCAGGAAATGAGAGATGTGGAGAGTGTTTCCAGATAGATTGTGTTGTCATACCATAAGAAATAAAGTTAATGGAAAATCTGATCATACTGAGCCTTTTATTTTTGTGTGTAATAGCCCTGAAGTCACTAGAAGAAATAATACCCAAACACCCCTGTGCCCTGTCCTCAGGTGGTTTGTTAAGACTTTCATCTACCAGGGGCTCTTGCAGCTTTCACAACCCAGAATTCTGGAGTAATTCAACCATGCAAATTTCCCATAGCCAGAGACTTCTGCTTTCATAGCCACTCTGTCTGTTGGCTTCCCAAAGCTGAAGGGATGGGGAGATGGGGAGAGCAGTTTGGGAGATCTCATGGAAGCAGATTGTGCAGAAAACCCAGCTGAGGAAGCTAGAATGTTCTCATTTCATTGTAGGAAATGTGGGAGTCCAGGAGGGCTGGCCCAAGATGGGTCTTGGGAATTGCTGTCACGGGCTTTTCAACCTTCCTTCTGTGCATCTGCAAAATTCTTTTCCTACCTTTTCTCAATATGAAGGCCATCAGCTATACCAAAGTCCCATTTATGCAATTCTTGAAGCCTGGAGGAATGAGGAACATGGACATATAGAACAGCAAATAACCAGCTTTAGCTTTGGTGCCCTTTGTCCCACCTTAAAGGCAAGCAGAAGTTGTGCTGTGGATCATCTCCAGATCTAGAAATGAAGAGTGAGAAGGTCCCCCTGAGCCTCTGGGTTCAGTCTGTCAATCAGCATTCCCAGGACATTTCCCAGTGGGCACTTTTCAGCCTTTATCTCTGCACAGGTTATGGTGACCCAAGCACAGGACATGGCACTTGGCCTTTTTCAACATCATAAAATATGGTTTAATCTGCAAATTCAGCCTCTCCAGATCCTTTTGCAGAGCCCTCCTGCCCTCAAGCCTTTCAGTGCTCCTGCTCAATTTGGTTTTGGCTGAGAGTAATAAAGTCATTCAGTATCTTTACAGTCCCAGCAGCTCTCTGACCCATTCTAGAGGCTGCCTGGATCAAAGCAGTTTTCATGGTTGGTGCAGACAGCTGTGTTGGTTGAGTGGCCCAGGGAAGTGTTGATTGGCACTCCTCTGGCCATCCATGTGGTTGGATGCTCAGGCTCTGGAAGCTGTGACAGGAAGAGCAGAGCCATGGTGCAGTGTCATACCATCTGTGCTGTTGTAAATAATGTTAACATTTTAAACTTCAAAGGTTGTTCACAGCCTTGAGGCAATTCTCCCTTTTGTCACTATATTAAATGGGCAAGGAGTTTTTAAACAGAATAATATGTTTTGGAGTTAATTATTATAACTTTGATTTCTGATTCTTTCACTCTGTGCTTCTTAATTAGGAGCAGTTTCACTATGATGGAAGAAGCAGCCCCAATGTAAGTGGAGGAAATCATACTCAGGTACAAGAGAATGTGCTTTGAAAAGAAAAAGGATGCTTTATTTGTTCTCACAGAAATGGTGATGAACAAGAAAATTGCTATTGCCCCAAGATCACCTCAGTTTCCACTGGCTGGGATCTCTCCCTCAGCCTCAGACATTGTGTTGTTTAGGTGTTGATGCAGTGTCCTCTTCTAGGAGGCAAATACTGGCAAGGGGCCACATGTGCTTCCTGAATGCCTTGAAATCTATTTCAGAACATGCTCCCTGGTTAATTGGAGAACTTCAAGGGTGGTTTTAATTTCCCCAGCACAGATATCTGTAAATCAGTTGTGTAAGTCTCACGTGCGGTAACAAAGGACAGAAGTAAGCAGATCCAGAGGGCAACTGTCTTGATGGTCTTGATGACTAGACATCCTCTTAGAGTGAAATGATGCCTTGGGCTTTAGATTTATATTTTTCAGATTCTCTGTTGCTTGGTGTGTAACTCTGAAACTTCATATTAGGTGTTGGTAAGATCTCTTCACAGGGTAGTTAGACAAAATAATCCCTTCCCAGCTAGAGAATCAAGGACTCTGTTACCCAAAAAGCAAAAACAACAGCAAAGGGAAAGGGGGCAAGCCAGGGGGCTGAGACTTCATATCCTGGGGCTGTGGATGGACAACTGACCCCAATGTGTAGATAAACCAAAACTTATAAAAGTGTGAAAAATCGTGACTGGGATCCATCTTGATTAAACCTACATGCAGCCCTGGCCAGGCTCTTGTACTGCCCAAGGTGTATCCTTTCAGGGCCTTTCAATAAATACCTATTTTATTCCTTTTAACTCTGTCTAGTCTCTGCTCCAGATCAGCCTTTCTAGGCATCACATACAGCTCTTCCCTCTTCCCACATCACATTCTGATCCTCCTCTGCACCAGCCATACAGTCACTCAAGTTTGTCTCTTCAGCAGATCTCATGAGCAGGCCCCTAGTTTTTTCTGCCAAGTTCATTAAAGAAAATATTTAATAAGATTGGTCCCAGAACTGATGATTAAGGACCATTATGGAGTTTCTCTGGATTTACTCACAAATAACAGACAGCAAATGTTGGCCCCAGATGGTATTTTGTTCAAAACAAAATAATGGCTTCCATCTGTCTTTCCAAACTGAGGTGTAGGGAGCACTTGCTGGTGGTCTGTGCAAAGTGCTGGTTCTTCATTGTTACTTCTAGCTTTGAAACTCTGCTAAATTAAGCAAAGCTTACACTAAATGTTTTCCTAATATTATTTTCATGTGTAAGAAAGTGTGTGACTTTCTGGTGGGACTATATGTGATTGGAAGGGGAGCTTATTGTGGGATATAGCTCAATCAAATTAGGACCTATGGAATTTCTTAACTGTTTATCAATACATAGTGTATTATTGATGTCCCAGTAGCACCAGATGGTTCAAAGAAGGGATATGATCACAGACTGGCTAAGGCTTTGCATGGACTCCTGCTGAAGGCAGCCCTCATCTCAGAAAGATTACAGGCTGAGTTTCCAGAGGGAAGAAAATGTGACAATAGATAAGCAAAGGAGAATACATCTGAGGAGGACTCATCCACCCAGGCACATTTACCTTGTCATCATGAGAATTTGTGTCTCCTGTGCAGCTGACACATTGCTATCATGCTGTGCAGCTGCAGGTTCTCCAAAATTTCTGTAACAAGCTTTGGAGATTTCACATTGTTGGTGGTACATCTTGAGGGCTCAGTTTGCAAACATCCAGGAATTCTTTCACTGGAGCAGGTGCAGGCACTTGCTACTGAGAGGAAAACAACAACTTGCTTGGAGTCAGTCTTTTAGCCAGAACTTGTAATGCCAAGTTTGAAAAATGTCTGACAGAATGCAAAGAAAGCATGGAACTGGGTTTAGGACAGAGAAACAAGCAGATGAAGTCCTCCAAACCTTTTGTTTCTTTGACTGTAAGGTTGTGGATTAGGCATCAAGTTGTTACAGGATCTGTTGCAGTGTTTATGTGATAAGAAAAGGGTTTTGTTATGGTCCAGTTTTTAAAGTTTTTAGAAATGCCTCTGCCTGAATTAAGGTGCAAACAAGACCATATGCCAGTGTCAATAGTATGGCTTTTATTTAATAGTAAATATGGGAGATATGGGAGAGACAGAGAAAGAGAAGAAGGAAGAGAAAGAAGTAGAAAACAAGTGGTGGGGGAACAGGAAAGAGTGATAGAGTAAGGAAAATATCACTGCTCTGTGGATCCTACCAGTGTCCTGATGATTCTTTCCAGTTGGTGATGGTGAAGCACAAAATCCAATTGGTTAATATACTTTCAGGCCAGGTGGGAATGCCCAGGTACCTCCCCCAGAGGAGGAGAGGGCAGGGACCAGTCTCTTGCAGCAGACTCTGGATCTGTTCATTGTTTTGCATCACATCCAGTGCTGTGGTGCAAAGGCTCTGGGGAGCACTTTGGGGGTCTTTGATGGATTGTGACCCCCTCAGCTGCCTCTCAAGGGAATGTCCCATGGATGTGACTGTGTGTTTGGGGGTTTCACAGCTGGGCTGGTTTGTGTGAGGGAGGATGGGTGTTCACTGCCTCTGACCTGAGGTCACACCCTAAACCTCCTTCCCTCACCTCATTTCAGGGGGTGTCTGTGTAAACCCAGCCAGGGATGATTCTCAGCACAGCTGCTGGGTTTGGCTTTCTTGTGGATGCATTCCCTTCCCTCAGTTTGTTTGTTTCTCCTGAGATGATTTAACAAAAGTGTCCCCTTTATCTTGTCTAGGCATCTTAACTCACAGTCCAAGGTTCCAGTCAGGAATCTTCAAGGAGGGGTGGCTTTCTGTGGTTGTAGCTTCTTTATACAGTTTTGGTTATAATGGGCAAAACTCCTTCATAGCAATGTTTAAGGCAGGAATGATTTCCATCCCTGACAGTCTTCTTCATGGTTAGGTTGACAAGTATTGGCTTCAATGTCTGAGCCATCCCAGGAGTCCTGCAAGAGGGGACTGCTCCATTCACACAGATCTGGTCCTAAATCTACATGTGGAGGTTTGTCTTGAGCCAGATTCTCTGATGGTGGTTGTGTGCACTCTCAGCACCAGGACAGCCAGTGTCTTGCTACATTACTGATTTCTTCTGTAGCATCAATGACTATTCAGCTGATGGGTATGGATTTAAACTCACCTTATTGCCATTACATTCAATGTGAAAAGAAAACACAGTGACAAGGAAAATATGCTCTTCCCATTGCTACTAACCATCCTTACAACTCCAATGTAGCACACAAAAGCCTATGACAAAGAAAATATATCTTTTATTACATGACAAGCCAAAGCTGAAAATGCAAAAAAAGCATGGACAAATTGCCAAAGCAGATGCCAACCATCTCAAGCTCTCAAGGCTTATCAGAACTACAGCAAGTAGACTAACCTCCATCAGAGCCCTTCTGCACCTCCTTCAAGAGAGGGACAAAGAAACAAATTTAGAGGTAGTGCTCCAAAATCAAAGCTCTGACATAAAACTGGGTGTCTAACTCCCACACAAGCAGTCTGTCATGGTTTTAACATGGTTTAAACATAGGTTTTTAGTTAAAGAGAGAATCCATCAGTTACAGAAGTGGTTCCTTTGCAGGAAGGAACCTTTGCACCTTAGCTGCAAAGCAGCTTCCTTTGGACCTGACAGAACCAGTCAATTGGCTAGTTTAAATATTGACAACCTGTTAAACCACTTAAAGAGCTGAATTCACCTCTGTGAATCACATTTCAGAATGAACAAACCCCAGGAATCTGCAGGCCCAGGCAAGATATTAACTTTTTTAGTGCACAAATGAAACTTGCAAACGTCAGTCCTCTCTCGAGAGACAAAAAAAAAGGAAGAGTGAAGACATGAGTCATGAAGGTCAAGTAGAGAAGGAGTCAAAATCCCAGCTGGGAGGAGAATGAGGAGATAGTCTTAGGCTGACATTCTGTTGTAAGGCCACAGTGATAGACTATGATACACTGAAATATCCCTGTAATTTATGAAAAAACCATGGGGGGAATGGAGCATTCAAAGGCACCCATGCTGAAGTGAGCAGATGTTGAAGTAATTGTGATCCAAATGAGAAGCTTGAATGGAGAGAGACAAAAGTGATGAAGACTCTTTGCCCCCAGGGAAGGAGAAGAAGATCTCTGTTCCCAGAGATGAAGGTGATCTCAGAGATAGATGAAGAGAACCCTTGCTTCTGAACAGATCATCCTTAAAAGTGGACCCCATTAGAAAAGACTGAGCCCTCAAGAACAGCTGTGGGGAAAGCTGTAAGTCAAGGGGAGGGACTCCCACAGGGAACAGATTTCCTTTCCTGAGGGGTTGCTTCAGGAAGCCATGAATTGAAGCCATGAGAGAACTGTTTCTTTTAGGGAAGTCTCCATAGCATGGCAAGAGAAACTCCTCTCCATAGGAGAACTGAAGAAAGACTATTTTAGAGGTGATAAACTGACTGAAAGTCCCAGGTTTTGTCTCTTTACATTGTCAGTGGGAAAGAAAAGAGGGTGTGGGGGGAGGATAAGTGTTCTGAAGGTTTATTCTGATTTCTTATTATTTTTCTCTTAATTCTGTTAATAAAGTTTTCTTTATACCCTTTAAAGTTTGAGACTGCTTTGCTCTCCTCCTAAATCTTATGTCACAGCAGAAAATGAGTAAATTATTCTAGTGGGTGCACTGGCATTTGACCAGCATTAGACCCAATACATTAAATTGGTGCACTGGCCAGGAAACTCAGATTGGAGAACCACAACCACTACACAGACCTAAAAGACAAAATTCATCTCTCCTAACACAGGCATCCATGTGAACGAGGCCTCCATGTGAGCTAGTCACCCCAGGCTGTCTTTATAGTCAGTGAAGAGAAGCAGAGCATGGTTCTGACCTAATAGAAATGTCTCCATGAGGCTGAGATGAATTGCACCTCAGAAGTGCCTGTTTTCCTCCCTTGACTCCAGTGCCTGGGGACTGTGGGGTATGCAGCTCACATGGAGAAGTCTGCAGGCACAGGGCTGGAAAGCCAAGTAAGATGAATTTTACCATGATGAATTCCCCCAGAGTGACAGTGAAGGTGCTTGCCAGTGAAGGACACATCTTAGGTCTAATATTTTAGGAGTTAAGTACATTCTTTGCACTGAAAGAAAAAAAAAATTGAGCAGATTGGGAACAGCACATATAAAACCAAACTTAGCATAACTCAGAGGCAAAGGAAGTCAAATTCTATCCTAGAGCTTAGAAACAGGAAGGACTTTGTGTTAACCCTGTCTGATCTTCCTGAGGACAGTGGCTGGAGAAATACCAGTGTGCTAAACCTGGAACAGACAATGGATGGGAGTAAAGGAGATGCCTCAATGAGATATTCTGGTCATGCAATGCCTTGTGATTATTCACTAACTTGGTGCATTGCCAGTTGCATGTTAGAAGAATAAAGCTCTTCCCACTTGCTGCTTCCCCTCTGGACATTTTTAATCAGCTAATTTCTCCCAGTGCTACCCAGGCAGGCCAGAGTTCAATCCAAATTCCCACTAGAAATGGGAAAGACCTGTCTGATCAGTGAGTCTATCCAGCTGCAGAGTTTGCAGTGAATAATGACTACTGGGGCTTTAGCAAACAGTGGGGGCAGTGGGTAAGGGAGGGAAGTGACAGCTATGAATTATCACAGGCTAGCTGGGTCTGTGGAGACTTGTTATGATATTTCCTATTGATGTCTATTTTCTGTATATATTTGTGCAAACAATGATTATGGCATCTTTCTGCTAGATTTCCCTGCTATGTTTTTCTAGTCATGTGACAAACCTATAGGCAGAGATTTTGGTTTTTTGGGGGATGGGACCAGGACAGGTGCAACCCTTTTTTAGGATAATTGCACTGTAACAGGGAATGAATCAGATTTGTTTCTCCTTTGCATGCAGCATGTGAGCTCTTGGCCAGTCATCCCAACCAAGGCTCTCTGGAATGATCTGTCTTCCCAGAAACCCCAGAAGAATCTTTGGGCAGCTGCCTGCCTACCTCAACAAACCCAGTGGAACAGGATGAATCCCATACAAGAAGCTTTGGCTCATGTGAAAGGTGTTTCACAGGGCTGCCCAGTGAATTGTGCTAAAAATTCTGCACTGTGTAACCACCACCTGATCCTTCCTCAGTGTTGTCCTGCAGAATCAGGATGATGGAGTCCTTCATGTTCTGCAAGGTCTCAAGGCCACATTTCAGTGAAGATGATGAGCTGCTGCAACTTGTCACTGCCATGGGCAGAAGGAAGGTCTGCAATTTCAGAGCTTATATTTGTGGCCTCATGAAATCAGAAACTGTAGAAAAGAATGTGGAAATTGAATATAAATGAAATTGAAGGCACCTGGAAACTAGTCAGCATAAAATTGATGGTGACCAGACTGCATTCCCCTTGGGAGCTGAAAAATGGGAAGCAAGCATGGCAAAGTGACACTGGGAATATTCCCCTTCAAACAACTTTTTTCTGGGCTGTATTTGATAGTCTAGAAAGTATCAGTTTTAAAAACATTCTTGTCATGACATTGGCCCTATTAAAAGTTTCAAAAGGAGGCTAAATTAAAGTCTCACAACTGCAAAGGCAAGAGCACTCCAGGTGCAAAGAGGAGCCAGCAAAGCTGAGTACAGAAACAAACCATCATCTCAGAACAAAGACATCTGGTAGAGATGAGAACAGGATTCTAATCAAATCAAATAATAGGCTCATGTAATTTCTCCTGTCATGCTGCAATTAAAGAGTGAGGTGTTGTGTGCAGGGTGGGTGTTTTGTCTCTTTTAATAATCTCTGAGTACTCACAGCTAGTTCTCATGTCTCATATATTCTATATTGCAGGGCACAGCTAAAGCTGCTTAGTGTAAACCAGTGATCCTGGCTTGTTGCTTGCAGTTAATCCTCTGGTGTCCCTTGGTTCTCAGGGTACATGTGTGGTCTGTTCACATATTTATTCAGAGTAAAATACCACAACATCAGGAGGACAGACCTGGGGCCTCTCTCTGCCAACCTCCTTGCTCTGTCTTTGTTCCAACTAAGCTGTGTATTAGGATCAATGCCAGATTAGTTGTTATCTTTTTGAACTCTTTTTTCAGCAGGATTCTGAACAAAATAAAATAATTTGGGTCCATCAATTACATTTCAAAGGGGTCTTGTTTGTTTGTTGATTTGTTTACTAGTCTTTTCTTGCAGAAGAAAATGTTAAAGGAACAGAAGAATGTGTAAAAGGAAGAAATTGCTATTGGACTTGAATGGGGCTGGAAGAGTGGCTGATATTTCAAGCAAAGATAGAAAAAGAAAATCATCCTTGAAGATCAAGCCCAGCTTTCAGAGAATTTATTGGATTTGCCCTCTAGGATTGACTTCAGTGACATTCCTCCAGCCCTGATTTCTGTCAGCAAAGTTACATATGAAGTGCATTTGACAGAGGATATTTTGATGTGAAACCTGCCCCTCCACTCTCACCCCTCTCTATTGTGTTACATCCCAAGAAAGTAGAGACATAAAAAAGACTCCAGGATGAATTCTCCAAGAGCAGCTTAGTGTGGCTCTGGAGGAAAATCTCAGCTGTGGGACACCAAGTGTGTGGTGAGACTGCACCTTGAGTGACAAAAACAAGGCAAAAAAAAAGAAACTTGGAAGAATTCTTGTGGCAGCCTTTCAGTTTTCACCAGTCACCCTCTTCTGCATATTCTAGTTCCTGGAGGACAATTTGCTTCTGATGGAAGCAGGCTCAAGGCCATACATATCCATGCCAAACTTGACTCCATCTCTTATTCTTGTCATTTAGAGCAACAGGAAATCAGCAAACCAGTCACCAAAATGGCAAGTCGTTGGTAGTTTTGGAAAGTGTAGAGGTCTGGGACAAACCTGAGGAAGATGATGTGAGCTGCAGACAACCTCCAGGCACCCATCTCTTGTTGTGTCTCTTCAATCAACACTCTGGCCATTATGTGTAAGATGTGACACCCATTGCAGCATCCCTGTTACTTTATGTCCCATTGGCAGACTCTGAACTTGCAGAAAAGACAAAGGAAAGTCCAAAGTCAAGTGGGATATGATCAGCATTCAATAAATTATTCAGCTGTTATTGACAGAAGTTGATGAACTCTTCCCCTCACACAGAGATACTGTAGATTTCAGTTTCTCTGCAGGAGCTTGTAGATTGAAATTACACCTTCCACTCCCTAGAAGTTGGTTATTGACTAACAGCTTCATCTGAAATGAAGATTTTTCAGCCCGTGCTTTTAACCCAGGTCTCTCTCTCCCTGCAAAAACAAGCTGGTAAGGTGCAATGTCCATGGGCACTGAGCATCCTCTGCTCTGCACATAACACAGATGATACAGCTGCTGCCCATTCACATCTCAAACTGGTCCAGAAGGCTAATCCTTTGAAGTACAGGACTGGTTCTAGTGAGCCTCATCTTCTTCACTGTGCCATGCCTTCCCCTCAGAGCTGCATGGGTAGAATCTGATGGCAGAGTACATTGTCATTGGTGAAAACTCCAGAACTAACAATTTCCAACTCACAAAGATTGCATTAAATCCCTGATTGATGAGAGAAAATGGATTTCCCTCCCTTTGTGTATTAGAATGATCTCAGATGTGGACCAGAGAATATCACCACAATTTTTTCAAGGTCTGTCTTGAAAGCATTCTGGCAAAGCACAAGATTTGAGTAGGCTGGAGGCTTCATAGAATCATAGAATGGTTTGGGTGGGAAGGGACATTAAGGAACAGCCTCCTGCCATGGGCAGGGACATCTTCCACCAGACCAGGTTGGTCCAAGCCCTGGCCAACCTGGTCTTGAGCACTCCAAGGGATGCCACAGGCTCAATGGCCAATCTGTGCCTCACCATCCTCACAGGGAAAAATTTATTCCCAAAATTCAATCTAACCCTGCCCTCCCCACTTGTTTTGGCCTCTTTGCAATTAAATAATAAGAACTGAGTACCAAAGAGCATTTCCAAGATTTTTTTCGTTTTCTTTACCTGTGTGAAGCCATTCCCCCATGTCCTGTTCCTCCAGACTTTTGAAAAAATCCCTCTCCAGCTCTCTTGGAGCCCCTTTAGGCACTAGAAGGGGCTCTAAGGTCTCCCCAGAGCCTTCCCTTCTCTGGGTATACACCCCTGGCTCTCAGCCTGTCTCCAGAGCAGAGGTGCTCCAGACCTCTGATTGATTCTGTTGCTTCCTCTCAACTTGCTCCAGCAGAGGTTTAAGTCCTTCTTGTGTTGGCATTATGAACATAAGAAGGACCCAGGTGATGGGTTACCATCTAGTTTCAGCTAAGACACTCCTGGTGTGTCAGCAGCTGGGTAAGATAATGAGATGGTCAGATGGGCTCCTTTTGAGATGGGGTATCTGGTGCACTTCCTCAAGTGTTATCCTGATGTTTGCTTTGGTCTGCACAGAAACCTGAGGGCATGAATGTCCCTGCAGAAATCGAGGTGTGAGGTCACACGTGTCTTCCAGGTGTTTTGCTGTATGAAAAGAAACCTTGCAGTGGTGTGAGATGTTTATGAGGTGATATCTATACCTGGGAGACATGAAGAGAGGAAGAAAGCCAAAGTTCAAGTGCACTGCTAAGTAGCCTTAAAAAACTTGCCAAATGCATCTTAAAGACATTAAGTCACTGATACAACACTCTGAATTTCCATGGTATTTTCTGCATGAGTGTCTGAAGTTCAGCATTACCATCCTTCTGACATTGTTAATTTTTTTCATGGTGGTTGTGTCACTGTTGCCATAGTGGTGTAAAGGTGATCAGAAAATGCAGTAGGCAAACTGCTGGAGGATCATTATAAGCAAGAAGGAGGACGGGGGGAGGAGATGAGAGGATGGAAATACATGTTCTGTGCCTGAAGTCAGGAATCTGTCTTTCTTCTAAGAGAAAGCAGGGACAGGAGGCATGGATATGGATCTACAGGGAAAAGGAAGGAAGGGAGAGGAACATCAGAGCATCACCAAGATAAAAAAGCTACTAGCTGTGAGATGAGATAATACTGTCAGGGGAAATGCAGTTATGATCAGCATCTGCTTTGTACTGAGTTTCACTTTCACCAGTACCTTCACTGGAGAGGGATAGAAAACTTGTAAGAGTGTGTGTGGGAGTCAGAGCTCCAGTCTGATGGGTGTCAGCCAGGTAGGTGAGGCCAGATGCAGGGCTCAGACTTACAAGCCATTCCTGTTGCCTTGCAAAGGATGGACAGCTGGGAGGAAGGTGGGAATGTGCTGCTTGGGCAGGGGAATAGATTCAGGATGCTCTGATCTGTACAGAATTGTGCTGGGAGCCAGGAACTCCTGCTAGCTCTGACAGTCAATAGAATAAAAATGTTCAAAGCTGGAAGCTTAAGATGTAGGCTCCCATGATGACATACCTTGAATTTCAAAGGAGCTGAGTAACCAGAGTTTCATTGTTTTGGCCTCTGCAATGAAACAGTAGAAACCAAGTACCTGAGAGCATTCCCAAGAACTTGTTTAGTTTTGTTTACCTTTTGTGCCTCAGTTTCCTCCAAGTAAAAGAGGATTCTCTTTGCCTTTCCCATGGGATCACAGTGAGATCTTAATAAAGGGACAAGTGACATTCTTTACTTGGATTTATGGAGAAAAGGGAAATTTCTAGTTCAGGTAGTGTGGTGGGATGTCCCCCTCTGCCATGGAGAGCTTATCTGTTCTATCAGCTGGTGTGACAACTCAGGGTGTCTTCCCCCTCACATGAATTTGCAAATTGATGAGATGACAGCCCAGACATCTGTCCAGTAGTGAGTTATCTCTGGCTGCCATGGAGGTGACACTCTCAGCTGGCCACAAACATCTTGCCTTGAGAGCAGACTGAAGGGAGATAAGCCTTGAATTTCTGACTGACAGGCACTCTACTTTACAAAAGAAAAGCTACACTTCCACAAAGCAGAAATCCGCACATTCCCTGGATATGTGTAAGGAACTCTCCTCGAGGTTTGGGATGCTGGCCCTTGAGTTACTCTCCTGGGATGTGAGTGAAAGGACTCCATCATCAGTTCAGTGGTCAGTCACACTGACTCCTAATCTGTACTGTTTCTTTGCTAGCTATAACATCCATAACAAGCAGTGATGAGTTAAAGCTCATGGCTGCTAAGAGAAGCAGCCTTGTCTTGAGTGATGCAAGTTATGGTGAGAAAGAGCTTCCTTAGGGGTGGCTCATGTGGCACAGGGGCAGTTCCATGGGGCTGGAATGGGAATCATTCTGTTACTCTGTGATTCAATGCTCTGGTCCTTCCCTGCTCTAAGGTGTGCTCAAAGAATAGGTATATGTACATTTCTGTCTTGAACTGATGCATTATGTATAATATCTTTTGGTAGACATGAGTGGGGAGCACAGCTGATGTTCTTTTCTTCTTATTTCCTTTGCAATGTTTCTCTCTCTTTCCACTCCAAGGTGCTCTTTGCAATCAGATCCACCCAGGTCAAGTAAATGATGACAAATGATCCACCAGCAAGATGACAGCAGGTGACACCATGCATCCTGTCAGTCTACCTAAACCTACACACATCTGCTATGATAAAGCCACTCCATTGTGGAGATTTTTAAATTGTGGAGATTTACTTATAGAATGAGAAGAAGGGATGAAATCACTCTCTCACTCTTCAGGTTTCCTAAATACACAGCAAGAGGAGAGATGGGATTTTGGGGTGTGTATCTGTGTCTGGGTGTTAGGCATTTTAAAAATAATATTAGCATTTTAAAATTAGCATTTTAAAAATAATATTTCCCCTTACTGGAACAGTTAAAAAGCCAGAAGAAAGATTTCAAAAAGAAGAACAAGCAAACCAACCCCAAAACAGCTAAACTCACTGTTTTCAAGGTGGGTTAACAACGTGAAAAGCTCATGCCAGAACATGTGTTATTAGCAATAAAAAAGTTCTTTATTTGTCTGTCTGGGGAATTTCTTTCACACTCACTTTTAAAAAAACTATCTTTATTTGTTTCCCTTCTATCACACACACAACCAGATCAGTTAAATAAAACAGAGTTTTATATTCATTCCAGGCAAGGATTCTTGCCAAAATCTGTGCCTCCTTTTTCTCCCCCCACTCATTTTCTTATATACAGAGCAGCGACGAAAACACAAAAAAATCTGAAGCCTATGAGGTGACAGATGAACAAGATGTAGAGGCAAATTATCCAAATGGTGCTGTGAAGGAATGGCTTTTACTGGCAAAAGGGAACATATTTCTGCAAAGGTCAGAGGATTTTTTTCTGTTTCTGTTAGATTTTTCCAAGGCTGGAAATTTTAATTTCATGAGGAGACTAAGATCCTGCATTTTAGATGTTCCAGACAATTCTTTCCTTTGATTTGTTGCTTTGTTTAGGTTTTTCAAGTGACCACAAGTCACCCAACTGGATTTAGTCCCATTCCCCACCACTCTCTGCAAACAGTGCACCTGTCAAAGCCATGAGCAGAGAATTTCTCCAGGACAATGCTGCAGGAGCCTGTGCAGACAACACCCACAGCCTTTCTCTCATCTGCCAAGCAGGTCTCATTGCCAGGACAGCCATCAGGCTGGTCAAGCAAGACCTGCCCTTCACAAACCCATGCTGGGCCTGGCTCCCTGGTTGTTCTGTGTGTGCCAGGGATGCCACACCATTTGGTTTGCTCAATCCCTGGCACTAAAGTCAGGCTGGGAGTCTTGCAGCTCTCTGGAGGAAGACGGGCTAGATGTTGACATGTTTATATTTATGCATATATTTATATATTTATATAAAATATAAAATATTTATATACATATATATTTATACTGTGTAAATGTGCACATGCTGGATGTGGGAGCATGAAATTGCAACAAGCTCACTCCTATCAGGCTACTAATCTCAGCAGCTCCTACCCTTATCTAACACTGCAATGATATGGCTAAACCAAGACTTAAAATAGGTGACTTGCAAGGGCAAACTACCATGGTGGATGATGATGTTATCTGTTAAATATTCTTGCTTTTGTGTAAATGGAAGTTAGGGACCAATCAAAGGCATCTAAACCCATGCATCCCACCCCAGATCTGATATTGTGCTTTATAACATCTGTGGAACTGGCATTGAGTCACTGGAAGACATTGAGTTCAACAGGTGCCAGATCAGCCCAAGATTGCAAAACATCCTCATGAATGTGTCCCAAGAGAGGCTTCTGGCCAGTGCAGCAGTAGAAGCAATACAGATAATTTCACAGAATCACAGAATTAACTAGGTTGGAAAGGACCTTTGAGATGATCAAGTTCAACCTATGACCTAACAGCTCCTCATCAACTAAACCATGGCACTGAGTGCCACATCCAGTCTTTTTTTAAGTATGTCCAGGGGTGGTGACTCCACTATGTCCCTGGGCAGATGATTCCAGTGCCCAATCACTCCTTCAGTGACAATTTTTTTCTGATCTCCAACCTAAACTTCCCCTGGGGCAGCTTGTGTCCTCTCATTCTGCCAGTGGTTGTCTGGGAGAAGAGACCAATCCCCACCTGGCTACAACCACCTTTCAGGGAGCTGTAGAGAGTGATAAGGTCACCCCTGAGCCTCCTTTTCTCCAGGCTAAACACCCCCAGCTCCCTCAGCCATTCCTCACAGGGTTTGTGCTCCAGGCCCCTCACCAGCCTTGCTGCCCTTCTCTGGACACTTCTGAGCATCTCAGTGTCCTTCCTAAAGGGGCCAGAACTGGACACAGCACTCAGGGTGTGACCTCACCAGTGCTGAGTACAGGGGCAGAATGACCTCCCTGCTGCTGCTGGCCACACAATTCCTGGTACAGGCCAGGGGCCACTGGCCTTCTTGGCCACCTGGCACACCCTGGCTCATGTGCAGCTGCCATCCATCAGCCCCCCCAGGTCCCTTTCTGCCTGGCCACTGTCCAGCCACTGTCCCCAGCCTGCAGTGCTGCAGGGGGTAGATGTGGCCAAAGTGCAGCACTCAGCACTTGGCCTTGATAAACCTCATATTGTTGGATTCAGCCAATCTCCTTTAGCCATTTATGTATTTATATAAAAAAAATAAAAATTATTACCTTCACAGAAGTGGTCAGATTAAGTTTTAATTGGGTTTTTGCCTCTCTATTTTTTTTTTTTCTACATGGCCTAGCAACATCCTTAAACAATTCCTGAGTTACCTGCCCCTCTTTCCAAAGGTACATCCTCATTTTTTTCCCTTCATTCCTTCAAAATCTCCTTGCCCATCCAGGCCAGTTGTCTTCCCTGCTGGCTCATCTCTCAGCACATAAAGTCTGCTCCTGCATCTTCAAGATTTCTTTATTAAAATATGTCCATCCTTCCTGGACCCCTTTATTTTAAGGGATGTTTCTCAAGGTACTCTCCAAGTCAGTCTCTTGACTAAGTCAAAATCTTCCCTCCAGAAGTCCAGAATGGAAGTTTAGTTGATGCCCCTCCTTGCTTCACTGAATATTGAGAACTCTCTTCTTTCATGGTCACAGGAATGCCAGCTCCTGTCATAGCACAGGGGCTGACATATCCACAGCAGAAGGTCAGTTCATGTTACAGCAAACTCGACTTTAGAAAAGTGGACAGGGCATGCTGAAGCTTAAATTATCATTTGCCAAGTACTTGGACTGAAAGAATGACCAAAGTGCCAAAACTGATGGTTTGTGGCCTGTTTCTAGCCTCCTTTTGAGACTGCAGTCACAAAAGAAAATTGCACTTAGGTGACAGGAAGTATAAAAAGAGACTGGAAGTTGAATGACTTAAATCAAAGCTCAGGAGAGAGCAAGAGGGGATCGCTGATTGTGAGCAAGGGCTTGGGGGAGAAGCATTTGTGCCTGGTGCCACTTGGTAACACCCAAGCCCTGTCCCAAAGCTGCAGATAAGAGCAAAAGGAAAGATCTGAAGGCAAACCCTCTCAGACAAAGAAGAATCACAACCCTGCTGTATTTGCAAGGCGTGGGAGGAATTAAATGTTGGAAGAGGCAACACTAAACTTCTTGACCTCTGTTCAGCTGACTCAGAGGGAATGTAAAACGCCCAGAGGAATTGTGATTGTGATCTTAGAATGCACAGAGACTTTTACTGCAGAAAACTGGAAAAAGTTGGAAGAGCTTGCAGTTTAAATTCATCTTTGTTAAGCCCCAGTAGGATTAAAGGGCAGCACAGGCCAGTGTGGGGCCTGGAAGGAAGGTGAAGATTAGCATAGGAAGAGTAATTTGGAGGTCTCTGAAAAGAAGCAGAAGCAAATTCAAAGGATAATTCAATAAACAAATAAAGAGATTCATGAGAGAAAACACAGAAACACATGAAGAAGAAAATAATAGTGTGCTAAGGAATGCTGAGGAAAATGCATTGTTTAAGGGTATTTTAAGATGAGTGAAGGCAGATGAATAGCACCACTCAACATGGAGGGAACCTGAGCTGGCTTCAGGGATCTCCTTGCAAATCTCTGAGATTGCAAAGGAAAGACTGAGGAATGGTACTCCTGGAGAGTCTCGTGCTGGTGATACCCAGAAAGTTTGGTTTTCAGGATCTAAAATTTGGAAAGCCCCATGTGCAGGTTTTTGTACGGGCAGTTAGATACCAGCGGGTGATGCACCAAAACCTCTGGGTATCTCTCAGCATGGGAGGTCTGGACCCTAATTCCTGAAGAAGTTAATTAAGAATCTGTGGCACTCCAGTGCTTCTCTACACAAAACCCTTCCTGTCCAAGAGGACACCCCTTTATTTATGCCTGCACAGTTTCTCAAACATGACCTCATCTCAAAGCTTATTTGTCAGGAAATTTGTCTGGGCCATAGTGAGGCACTTCTGGACTTGTGGGGCTTGTGATCCCAGATGTATTTGGTTCAGGACAGATTTTGATTGTCAGATATTATTCAGATATTCACTTTTGAGAGGTATTCACTGTTATGGGATGTGACTCAAAGGGGAAAAGAAAAGCTGCTTATCTCTTGTTCAGCTTTTTTCCTTTCTAGGTGAGAAATGGGAAAGCTGCTGGAGAGCAAGAATGGAGAGATGACTTGTTTAAGCTTTGTAGATTTTTCTTTCTTGAACATTAAATTTTCAGGATTATTACTAGCATTAGTGCTAGGTAGCTGAGCAGATCAGTGATTTAAATCTCTCACTACAAAGCAATTTTGTCATAAATTGGTTTTGCTGTTTTGGTTTGTTTTTTTTTTTTTTTTTTTTTTTCCATGCCTACAGGGAATTTCTCCAAGCCTCAGGAGTGGGACTTCTCCCAGCATATTTCATTCACATAGTAGGCAAACACACAACAGATAAAAATAATCCCAATGTAGATGCATTGTCCAAAAAGGACCTGGATAATTCAGGCAGTGTTAATACCTGACTTCTAGAGATGGTTGAAGTTAGTGGAGAATTTATGCTTGTGATGCTGAAAAAGTAAGAGAAAAGGGAAATATCTTCAACAAGAAATTTAAATATTCATTATGTTTAGCCATCAAGTGACAAATTGACTGGATTACTATATAAAGTATCTTGTGGAAGAGAATACAAATTACCAGGAGCTCTCATGCAATGGAGAAAGAGCAAACCTAATGTAAGCAGATGTCTCATAAAGAAGGAACAACAAATTCAGGTTATAAAAGCATGGGAGTGTGGAATTGTGTGCAGTTAGTGCTGGGAACAGAAACAAAAGGAAGTGGAAGATACCTCTTGAGTCTTTGAAAATGGGCAGATTTCTTTTTTCAGGAAGAGCTGCAGTCAAACACAGATTACTCAGCTTAATATAAAGGTAACTGGGTAACATTAAACAGCCTGTAATATACAGGTCAGATGAGCTAATAATCACTCCTGGAGTTACACCATGATCTGAACTCTTTATTAATCTGAAACTGGTCTGTCTTCAGCCTTTTTGGCATGATTCTGGTGTCAGATATTGTCCAAAGCATGTGGATTTCATTATGATTGCTGAAAGGGTGTCCAGAACCAGAGATAGAGGCTTCAAACTTCATCACACAACAGAAAGATTTTTTTTCCACCAAATCTACAAAGCACAATAACTCAGTCTGGGAAATTATTTTACCTGTTTTCAGCAAATCTTTTATGTGTGAATGTTCTGCAGTGTTTCTGAAGCACAGGATAAACAAGAGGAGGGATGTCCTGAAATTCCATCCTGCATTTAAGGAGAAAACATGCCCTGGTTTCTGGGGAAAGGTGCCTTAAATGGGAAGCAAGGAGTGATTTACAAGATTTTCTGTCAATAAAAGTATCTTCTGGAGTGTAATCAATGAAATTCATTGTGGGAATCACTCATCACTCACACAGAAATGGATGTTAGAGCAGTCAAAATGCCAGAGGTGCAAAACCACAGTCTGTACTTGGTTGATGCTCTGTGGAAGCCAGAAGACAAAGAAAAAGCAAGATGTGTCTTGTCCCAGAAACACCTCCTGAACCTTGTGTTGATTTTACAACTTCTTAAGGGTGAGACCATGATTTTTTGGATAGCTGTGCTCTACAGTACTGGCAGGTGATGACACAAACACCTTGAAACACAAGAGGAAGGAGAAGAGGAAGGAAAATACATGCTGTCCTTGCATGTAAGATGTAAGATGTTGGTTCTTCATGTACAGGAATTACATAGCACTTATATCTTGATGTTAAGAGAATATATTATCTGTGAAGATGGTGTGAACTAGGAGTGGAGAAAGGAGAAGCATCTTTGCAAATGTTTAGAAACATGGAGATCCTCAGTGCTTTGGAGTTCAGTGCTTCCTGTCACTTCAGGGACACAGATGAAATAACAATGCTTGGCTGTATGTGATGTTTTGCTGTACAAAAACAGAGGCAAAGGGCTGCAAACTGAATTTCCCCTGCTTTGGTTGAAGGAGAGGGAAGAAAATGGAGGATGTGATTCTAGGATGGGTTATTCAACACCTCATGAGAACAAGGTTGCCAGAAAGTCTTCTGATGTACATGCAGGATCATCTTGAGGTTTTGGAAATCTGAGACTTGAAGGGTAAAATTCACTCCCCAACTCCATCTATTGTCATGATGTTGCTTTATATCTTCATGAACAACTGTAGAGTATCAGAAAATTTAGAAACCCCTGTAATTTTCCTCAAAATCCAGCCAGCTGACCCCATCCTTTGAAGTGAAGGGAACCACTTTTACTCTGTCAGGATAGCAAAAAGAAAACAAGGTAGCAAAAGAGAATAACTCCATCTACCCTTTGGGCAGGATCAGTAGTTTAAGCCACTTCCAAAGCTACTTTGATATGGCCTTTTCCATTCAGAGTTTGCCATTCAGGGAGGCTTCAACCTCAACCATTTCAAATAGAGCATTACAGATGTATTTGAAAGGGCTTTGTAGATATTTTTTGAGTTAAAGCTTAACAAAACATCCAGGGCATCTGAGGCACTCATTATTGGTTATTAGAACTATTGAGCACCCCTAACCCCAGGAGAAAGCAGGAGGAACACCCTGTTCAGAACTATGGAAAAGCCCACTTTTAAAGTAATTTTCCTGTGTTGTTGCTATAAATACACACTCACACACACATCCCTATCCTGAGGCCCTGCAAGGTAGTCTTTCCCCTGTTGGAAAAGTGCTGTAGGTGTTGAACAGTTTTGGCAGAGCCTGGGTTCATTTAGCTGGGTCAGTAGATAGCTGGCTCTCAACCAGAGAACACAAAGTGGATGTAAATGGTAATTTCTGTAGCCAAGGCAATTTTCAGATGAGGTGAAGAAAAAGGAGTGAATACCAGAGTGAGGTATAGCGTTGGCTGAAGTGGAGGATAAGGTCACATAGCTTACATTTAAACTTAAAACTCACTTTCCTTTGCCAGTGATTCCTCATGATCTTTTCAAGCCACCCCTCTCATGCTGGAAGCTTTTAAAGGGGTTTCTTAACACACAGAACTTCCTGTTCCTCTTTCATCCTAAAAAGCCAGCCATTGTTCCAATGAAACCTCTTAACTAATGTCCAGCTCTGTGAGTGAGAGCCAGCCAGGGGCTGGGGATCAGGCCCACCACTTTGTGATGGTCACAGTGGTTTCAGTTTTGTGCCATCTGCTTTCCTTGCATAAGATCTTGCATTTTGACATATTGCTTCAATACAATACATTTTGACACCTTTGCTGGAGAGACAAAGGCCACATTCCTTCCATCTATCCTGCATGCAATTTTCATTCTCTTGTCTTCAATGCATTATAGAAACCAATCTTCTTTCCTTCTTTTTTTTTTTTTTTTTTTTCTTCTTTGCTCACCCACCCACCTGCCCCCATCCCTCCCCAAATATCCCCAAAGATATTGTGGATTATTACCTCAATCCCTTTCAGCTGAGAAAGGTTTGAGGTAATGACCTGAAACTTCCTGGAAAAGATCCCAAAAAGCCCCAGATGAAAACCACATGCAACATATTAGGGACCCTCATGGCATAAAGAAACATTAGTTCAAGTAAGGAGAATGTACACTGATCAGCTACTCATGTACCAGCTGGTGAGAGGCATGAATGATCAGCCATGAATATGAACCAGGTGGAGGAATTAGCTGATTGGCTAAGTTATGGCAAGAAAGGTGAAAAAATATATTGTCTTTTATTAAACAGTTTCCTTAATTGCCATTCTTGAAGCTGTGCTGGGGATCTTGCTCTTTGTGGTAACAAAAACCTGGAAGAGATCCACAGAATCTACATGATGCCAAATGGGCTATGAACCCATGGAGCCCCACTGATGCTTGCTTGATGCTGTAGTGCCAAGGTGAAAAAGCCAGAGAAATTTTTATTGTTACCACAGGGAGAAAAGAGTTCTCTTTTTCTCTATGCCCAGTTAAAATTATGTTCTTTTTCATCCATAACAAGAAAATGCATCACCTCCCCCTCCACCCCTCAGCAATCCTACAGTTCTACAGACACAAGCAAGCAAGAGGGGATCATGATAAAACACTCATTTTGGCCCACCTCCAGGAAGATATTTCAGCTTTTGTTTTCCAGTGAAGTGAATGCACTTATGGAAGTGAAGGTGAGTTAATATTGAGTGGCTCTGGGCTGTTCGTGTTGCAGAGCCATCTCATCATCTGATATAAGTTTCACTCTGCAGGAACATGGGAACATGACTTGTGCTTTTTTGGAGCATTGTTTTATTAAATCCAGATGATGCAATTCAGCCCAGAGCTCAGTGCTATCCATTCTTCTTACAAACAAAGGACAATATCCTGCCACAGAAAGGTGCAAAGTATCAAAAGTACTGAGCATTTTAACAGGCTGGCCAGGTGTCGTGGTTTGACACTGGCCAAACGCCAGGCACTCACTAAAGCCACTCACCCACCTCTCCTGCCACAGCTGGGCAAAGGAGAGGGGAAAAAATTAACAAAGGGCTCATGAGTTAAGAATTAGGAGCAAAACAGGTCCAAATTTAAAGGTATGGAGTAAATTTATTATTAACAGAGTCAGAGGAGGATAATGAGAAGTAAAATAAGCCCTTAAAAACACCTTTTTTTCCCCCCAGCCCCTCCCTCCTTCCCACCAATAGCACAGGGAGAAAGGGCATGGGAGTTTTGGTCAGTTCATCACTCGAGATCATCTTCTGTTCACTCAGGGAGAGGAGTTTTTTCTCTGCCCTGCTGTGGGGTCCCTCCGATGGGCAAACAGCCTTCCCAAAACTGTCATGGTGTGGGTCACTCGTCCATGAGGGGTGGAGGTCAGGGGTGGAGTGTATGGGTTTGGCACAGCCTGGGTTTTGGTAGTGGGGGGGGGCCACAAAAATGTGTCCAGCAATCTGCTGGAAGCTTCCACCATGTCTGGCAGAGCCAATTCCTGATGGCTCTGAAGATGGACATGGTGCTGGCCAAAACTGGGCCAAAGAGAGAGGCTGGCAACACCCCTGTGATGACATAGTTAAGAAGAAAATCAAAATAAAGTCACAAGTTTCTGCTTCTAGTCAGAGAAGAGGAGAAGGAGAGAACATGTGAGGGAAACAACACAGAGACACCAAGGTCAGTGCAGAAGGAGGGGCAGGAGGTGCTCCAGGTGTCAGAGCCAAGATTCCTCTGCAGGCTGTGGTGAGACCATGGTGAAGCAGCTGTGCCCCTGCAGCCCATGGGATCCATGGGGATGCAGAGATCCACCCACAGCCCATGGGATCCATGGGGATGAGAGATCCACCCACAGCCCATGGGATCCATGGGGATGGAGAGATCCACCCACAGCCCATGGGATCCATGGGGATGAGAGATCCACCCACAGCTCATGGGGTCCATGGGGATGGAGAGATCCACCCACAGCCCATGGGATCCATGGGGATGCAGAGATCCACCCACAGCCCATGGGATCCATGGGGATGGAGAGATCCACCCACAGCCCATGGGGATCCATGGGGATGCAGAGATCCACCCACAGCCCATGGGCTTGAGTGGATCTCTGCATCCCCAGTGGATTTCATGGATTACAAGGGGACAGCTTGTTTCACCATGATCCCCACCATGGCTGGCAGAGGAATTTTGGCTCTGACACTTGGAGCACCTCCTCCCCTTTTCCCACTGACCTTGGTGCTGCCATGTTGTTTCCCTCACATGTCCTCACTTCCTGTTCTCTGACTAGAAGAATAAATGCTGCTTGTAGGTGCCATTGTCAACAAGTTCCACCAAATCAAAGATTCTTGCAAGATCCTGCAGATGGTGACAGCCAGGGAGGTGCATTGCTGTGCGCCACACCAGGGGTGCAGCAGGATGACTCCTGAAAGATGAAGTCCAGGCAGCTTCCAGCCCTTGTGACTTCATTGTGCAAGTCATAATGTCTATGTTTTTTCTTAAAGCCCCAGTTCTGGGATCTGAGTCTGTAGGCTTTCACTTCTCCCCTCCTTGGGGGAAAAAAATAGGTTTATTTTTGCTCTCATGGATGTTGAAAAAGCTAGAATATATGTCCTGAGCGTGCCTAAATGTACCAAAACAAAGGAGAAGAAGAATCCAGAGTACATTAATCCTCACAATTTCTAAGCCAGCCTTAGAATTTATGAGTCTGTTGCTTCAGATTCATCATTTTGGCATGGTTGGCAGAGATGAAATGGAATATAAGAAACAGCTGAGAGGAAGAAAGGGGAGAGGTGACTTGTTTGACCTGTTTCTCCATGCTGGGGTGCACTGGACAATTACTTACAGTAATTGTTCTGTGCCTCAGTATATTCTCCAAAATCGCCTTGCCTGTCACTTTTGCAAAAGTATAAATGCCAGGCTAGAACTAGAAAGGGTTTGATAACATTTTTGAGAAATTTTTGAATAATATTCCACTTCTATTTTGTTCACTCTGTGATTTCCATCTCTTTTTTGTTTCTTTTTTTGCCTCCTGCACAGTAGAGATTTTGCAACAAGCCTTTGCCCCGGGCATGGCCTTTTTGCACATTAAGGAACACAAAAGGAGTAGAGAATAAAAGGCGACCTCATTTTTTTGTTTTCACAGGTTTCCTAAGAGAAAAGGTTTGCCATCTGGGTGGAAATCTGACAAAACAACTCAGGAGGGGTTGGACCCATCAGCCAAGCCGAACAGCTGCAGGGAAGCTACATGAAAACCGAATTACTCCACGGGAATAATTTATTGTAGCTGGTTTGCAGGGGTAGTAACAAAAAGAAATTCAGCTCTTTAATCTCCTCTTGTAACATGAGGTCCCATGCCAGACATTTGCAAAGCACTTTTCTCAGGCTGTACTGAGAATTTCACCTGGGGTGCTGTGCAGGAGTCAGCTGGGAGGGAAAATGGCACAAAGCACCACTGTGGATCTGTCCTGTGGCATCTCAGGGCTTCACAGTCCATTCCTTCAGCACATCCTGCTCGTGAAATTTCTGTTTATCATCCCATGTCAGTCCCAAATCGGTGATGCCCAACTAGAGGCATTTTTGGCTGCTCCTTGACCTGTGGTAGGTGGGTCACTGGCTGCTGTACTGCCTGTGGGCTGGGACAGGGGACATCTCAGACCATCCCACCTTCTCTCTGCCATGGAACGTAGCCCACAGGGCTAGGAGGACTTTAATCCCTTGGGTCCTCCTGAATCTGAATGCCTTTGGGTTACCATCTAGGTCCCAGTCTTCCTCCACCTGAAAATACCCTGCTAGACCATCACCTCCTTGCCCTTGGCTCTCAAGGGCACAGTAGCTCCTGCCTTAATCTCTTGGCTAGATGTGTGCTCAGATGATTGTGCTGACACTGCTATTCATCAGTGTTAATTTCTATCTCTAGGACTAAATCCTGGCAATTAACAGGAAAAGTGCTTCAACTGAACTGATTGAAGAAACAAATAGCAGAAAAATAAGGGCTGCTAAGAAACCACTTCCAATTTGACAGAGTAGCTCTCAAGCACTGATGAGGCCACACTTTGAATCTTGTCTTCACTTTTGGGTTCCCCACAACAAGAAAGACACTGGGTGCTGGAGGGTGTCCAGGGAAGGGAAAGGAAGTCTGATGAGGAGTAACTGGGACTCTCAGCCTGGAGAAAGGAGGCTCAGGGGGAACCTTCTCACTCTCTACAACCCCCTGACAGGAGGGTGCAGCCAGGTGGGGATTGGTCTGTTCTCCCAGGTAACAAGTGTTTCAAAAAGAGGCAATGGCTTCAAGGTGTGCCAGAAGAGATTTGAATTGAATGTTAGGAAATATTTCTTCGCTGAAAGGGTTATCCAGCCCTGAGCAGTGTAGATGTGGGATATGGGCTCATGGTGGCCTTGGCAGTGCTGGGGGGATGGTTGGACCCAACCACCTTACAGGCCTTTTCCAAACTAAAATATTCTATGATAAAAGTTCATTTAACTTTCAAAACTAAACAAAATTAGTCCAAACTTATTCACAGTCCAAGATGTGCTGGTAGAAAGGGACTTCTGGAGGTCTCTCATCCATACAAACATAAAGGCAGTATAAACTATTGCCTGTTTTTTTTTTTGCCACTACAGAAAATTGTTAGGCTTTACCCATCCATCTAGCTATTCCTGCAGAAGCTGGAGGCTGCTTTTAAATCTTCCTCTTAAAAAGCACAACTCCCTTAGGCTCAACTTGTAGTGCCTGACCATCTTGGTACCTTCACAGAGCTCAGTGGTTTGTAATCCCCCAGGTCTGGAAGAATGGTACAAGAAAGGGGCAATGCAAAGAAACCAGGAAGAGCCTTCCCTCCCAGGAGTGCTAGTCCAGCCTTGGGGCCCCAAGGAATTTGCACATCTCTGAAAATACAGTGGGAAGTGCAAGAGCAGATTTACTGGGCAGTCTGAGAAAATCCATCATCTTTTCCCTCTTAGCACTCCTCCATCTATCACACACACAGTGCTGCATGATGAGGAGCCAGACTGCTGCCCTTTTTCATATTACACCTCCCCAAAGCCCTGGAGCACTTGAGTCCAAACTCAGAGGTCTCTCAGGCTGCTCTTTGGCAATGGAGCATGCATAACATACACCATGCAGTTTGTTCTGCCTTTCCATTACAAACCTCTTTTAAGTTGCAAGTGACTTAGCCACACTTCAGCAGTTCAGCTTGACATTTCCTATGTCTTGGGATGGTCTTGTGGTGTGAAATTTTCACAAAACCTTGGCTCATGAGCCTTAAGTGGCTTTGCCAATGTATTTTGTTTTTTAAATTCACACAGTCAGATTCTCAGCTGATGTCTGCAGTTCACAACTGCTGTGTACCCAGCCAGCTGCTGCTGCTGTGTAGGCAAATTGCAAACTCTGCAGAAAGCATTATGTTTTCATGATACTGCTAATTCTCATTTAGGCATGAGCCCTTTTTTCCCTTTCTGAGTTAAGGTTTGCCTGGGCCATGGCTGCAGGGAGCTCAGGTCCATGTGGTGTGATGCAAAGCCTGAGAGCCAAGAAACATGATTTTACCAGAGTCTGACCCAGGTCTGACACAAACAGTGCCAGGATATTGCTGACACTTGGAGGTTTCTGCTGATGCCCCACAGATGTTTCAGTGGTGGTGAGGTGTTCCATTGGAATGACTCCTGCACAAGTGCACCTTTACTTTTAGCACTTTGATTTGCAATTTTCATTTATACTGTCTTATTTTTTCTCCACAACATCTTTACCTAGACCTGGTTTCTCAGTGCAGGTGCCATGAATGCCTAGCTCATTGCAAGGAAAGATGTGACAGCAGAACCCCCAGCACCATGATCCATAGTGTGCTGCAATGTTGGAAGGAAGGGACACAGCAATAGCCCTGTGGAGAAAGACTTGGGGGAGTTTGTGTAGGAAAAGCTCAATATGAGTCAGCAAAGCAGCTCAGAGAGCCAACCACACCCTCAGCTACACCAAAAAAGGTGCAACCAGGCCAAGAGAGGTGTGTCTGCCCCTCAGCTCTGCTCTTTGGACACCCCACCTGGGGCACTGTGTGCAGCCTGGGCCCCCAGCACAGGAAAGGGGTGACCCTGTTGGAACAAGTCCAGAGAGAGTCACTAAGTGATCACAGAACTGGAGCACCTCTCCTAGGACAGGCTGGGAGAGCTGGAACTTGTCAGTCTGGAGAAGAGAAGGCTGCAGAGAGACCACAGAGCCCTTGCCAGTGCCTGAAGGAGGCTCAAAGAAAGCTGGAGAGGGATTTTTCACATGTAATGATGAGACATGGGGGAATGGCATTAAGATCAAGGAGGATAAGTTTAAATTGGATATGGGGAAGTAATTCTTCCTATGACCAGCACCTAAAGCCAGGTGCTGAGGCCCTGGCTGGGGTTGCCCAAAGAAGCTGTGGCTGCCCCACCCCTGGAAGTGTTCAGAGGCAGGCTGGATGGAGCTCTGAGCAACCCAGTCTAGTGGAAGGTGTGCCTGTCCATGGCTTAGGGCTGGAACAAGATGGTTTTTAAGGTCCCTTCCAACCCAAACCATTCTATGATTTTAGGATTCTATAAGCTGGCTCATTAGCCAGACCCCAGACTTCCACACAGCTCCCCTGATGCTAGGATTAGGACATGGGTGACAAAAATATCTAAATTAAGGTGTCAGCTAACTTCCCACTTTGCCTTTCCCAGGCAGCCTTTTCTTTACTTTTGTTCCCCTCCATCACCCCAAATGAGATATTTCCTCTCTGGTTTGTGCAGCCAAAAAAACATTTATCTTCTTTTCAAATAGCTGTGTGTCATCTGTTAAAAATAATCATGTCAAGGCCTGTGGAGGGCTTGAAAAACGTGCAGACTTCCATACGGAAATCTCCGTGTCCCGTGAAAGGTCAGTCAGCTCAGCTCAGACACTACAGGAAAGACAAATAACTGCATTAATGACTGGATCTGGTAGAGAATTAACTGCAGTCCAGTAAGTTTCTAAGGCAGCCATGGGGTCAGGGCTGTAATGTGCTAATTACTCACAGGAGGTAGTCATCCAGCTGAACCCTCCTCACTGAGAGCTTATATCAGTGTGATGGATGTCATAGGGCTGGGAACCTGAAAAATAATCATGTTTCTGTTGCCTGAGGTGGCTTCTTGTCTTTCACAACTCACCCTAGGGCTGGGCAAGTTGGGGTGGGGGAATCTGATGGGAGTAATTTTGGAATAAGTAAGTTTTGAGGCAGAGATTGAGAGATGTCAACTGATGTCCCTCCTGGAGGGCCTGAGCTCTCCTCATGTGCATGAAGGTGGCTCATTCTGTCTCCTAAGTGTTCTGGTGCTGTATCTTAGGAACTCTTTACACTTAGGAAGTTTTTACATATTCCTAGCTTGCCTGTGTAGGTCTCCTGGTGCCTCTGTGTCCCATCAGCTCTTTCCATCTCCCTTATCTGCCTGTGGGGACTCTGGTCCTGCCTCTTGCACTGTGTCAGTGTCTGAGAGTCCCAGCTGCAGTTCCTATGGGTCCTGCTCAGGGAGAAATTGCTCTGGGAGAGTCTGAGTAACAGGGAACCTCTCCTCATCCCATCTGCATTGCAAGGCAGAGACCTGCAAGGGTCATCTCCCCCAGCTTCTCCTCCTTTTATGTCAGAGGAATCCACCATTCATTCCCCAAGGAGAGGTGAACCAGACTCCCTGTTTTCAGGTTGCCAGGTGCTTTGTGGGATCAGTGACCATGCAAACACATCCCTGTCCCTCTGGAGATGGCTTGGGCAGCTGGCCCTGCTGCTGGCAGCACCACACAACCCATTATTGTGACTGAAGCTCAGAGCTGTCAAGATAAGAGCCGTCCAAAGGACTGTCTGCTTCAATACTAGACTCATGGAAAAGTCTCCCCAAGATTTTGGAATTCTTTACAGTGGAAGATGTAGGTGCATTCATTGGCTTAGAAAATGAGGCTGTGCCATGGCCAGAGCATTTTCTGTTTTTGATGCTGGCTTAGATGTTGTCATGCTGCCTCAATGTGCAATTTTACAGGTGACTCAATATTAAAACTTTTTCCAATAGCAGATTGCATCAGTATGTTAGACAGATGTTTGTCCTTTGGGAGACCTGGCACATCAATCCTCATATGATGGCAAATCAAGTAATTCAGATAATGCTTGAAAAGTCTTCAAGACTCTTTTTTCTTTGTGTTGCCTCAAAGTGAGGCTGAGATTTTTGTTTGAGGGCTTGGCTGTGCTCTTTGTGTCTGTTGAACACAGAAAAGCTCTTCTAGGAGGTGACCAACCACTGTGGACACCTCCAGGTCTTGGAGGTAAGTGGAGAGGGCCACCAGACAAAAGTAATTAAATGCCCAAAACCTCAACTGTAGGTGTGGAAAAATGAAGGGATCCTTCTTTATCTCAGACTACCAGCTCTATTTCTATGCAACTGCTTTTCTAGCAGTTCTTTTTCAAGTGTCCTAGTTTGAAAGGGGCTCTTAAAAGCAGGATACATTCTCTACCTGTACAAAACACTGAGCAGACCCATCAAATAGCTAATTGCTAAAGGGAAGGGGGTAACTTTTCAATGAACAGAAGAGGGCCTGTTTACAAGTATGAAGAATAGGCACACTGATTTGCCCTTGTAATCTTGCAGTGTGCCATGAGTTTTTTCATCTGTCTGCCTGTATCACAAGAAAGGGATTTAGTCCTTTTCAAATTCATGTTTATTTTCCCCTAACTACATCTAGATATTCCAAAATCAGATGCTTACTAGGGATCTCTGCACTCCTCTGTTTAATATTTTTAGAAAGGTATTTAGTCTTGATTTAGGACTCAACACATCTATAGATAAGCCACCCAAAGAGTTCTTTCTGCTTCTTGTGAGAAGATAAACATGTCTTATCACCCTTCTTGACTTACCTGGTCTCTGCTTGCAGTTATGGCATCTGGTAGCACTGCTGATGGTTATGCAACCTCCACTGAAACCTGATGAGGACACAAAGGTGCTTGCTGGTTCTTATAATTCACTGAATGCAGAAAAAGCATAGAAGAGTAAGTGATTTTGGGTTATTCTTTACACTGAAACCTTATCCAATCTGAGTGGCAGCCAGAATCACACCAGAAATGTGCAACCCAGCCCATGGTTGGACAAGAGAGCTGTGAAGTCCTACAGTGGGCCAGGCTGGGTGAAAGTTTATTTGGAAACAGTTATTTTCCAGGACAGTCAGAAGGGAACCTGTGGTCCCGGCAGGTTGCAGCCCTGCAGCAGGAGATGCCAAAGCATCAATCCCTTTATTTTAAATAAGCAACTCAGTGCTTCATGTAGGCATGAGCTCTGCAATGCTCTTGTTTTACAGAGGTTGCATTACTTGACACTGTTTTGGGCTCCTTAAATCCAGGTTGATTGTTGGGGCTTGGCAAGACCCCTCAGATTGTCTGTTCTCCACTGCACACAGCTGTGGTGGAGGGACTGTGCCAAGGGGAAGCCCTGGGAGATTTCCTCCACCTCTGTCTTCCATGTGCTGCAAGCTGGGGCACTCAGGTGCTGCCTGCCCTAAAGCACAGTCCCAGGCATGGCTGATGGGTGCAGAGAGGGCCTTTTCTAGCTCTCCAGCACTGGGAGTTTGGTCATGGGCAGGGGAAATATTTGCCATTGTCCTGCCTGCATCAGGGTTTCAGCTCTGGCTGCTGAGCTACAAAACAAATTGGTGTCTCTGGAAGTGGTGCCTTCTGAGCCCATGACATCCTGACCTGGATCTCAGTTCATGTGTGCATGGATCACATCTCTGCAGTAAAATCTCCTGGAAGTTATTTTTGCTGATAAGCACTTGGGACACATTCAACCTTTTATGAACATTCTAGACACATGCAGCCACTTTTAAACACTGATAAGTAGGAGGAAAACCAAAACCAAAACAAAATTGCAGCTTCAAGAGTAATGGGAAGAACTGTGCTCTGAGTTTGATGGAGTTTAGTTATTTTTAGAGAAGCAGGCAAATGTGGCCATGTCTAGTCAGCAAGAAAAAGTAAAAAAGCAGCAGAAGTAAACATGTAGAAGGTTAATTAATCTGCTGTGGGTTAACCACCACAGAAGAAGATAACAATGTCATCAGAGAAGCTGTTGCAAGATTGCTGTGCAGTAATGCTCTCCCTTATTCCCCAGACTCTGCTTCTCCCTGGGGGCTCATGCTAGTGAGAGACTCAGGGATCCACCTGGAAACTAAACCTCCTAAATCCCTTCCAGAAGAGCCTGACTGCTTGCAGGCCCTTCCTGCCTGAGCTAGACATTTTACACTAACCAGAGAAGTGCTCTGGATACAGAGTGGGACACTGCTTTTGCACCCTCTCACTGCTAACCTGCAGCGGCTGCATTTGTCCTCACTGTGGGAACATTAGTTGCCATCAGAATTCCTCTGTCAGTGCAGAAAGGGCTGAAAGCATCTCTACTGCACATGCACAGTGCCACAGAAACCAGCTGGTGATGCATTTTCTGCCAAGCTCAGGACCCAGTGCAGCTAGTTTGAGTTGAAGGGAGTTTGTGGTGCAGTCAGGCGTGTCACACTGCAGCTGGGAAAGCTCTGTCCTTATCCATGAGAGTGCAGAAAATCACACCATGGAAAGCATCTGTAAAGGAGACAGAGGAGTCCTGAAACTTTATTTAATAAAGGGAGAGAGTCCCCTGGGGCACAGGCCCATGGGGTTTTCTCTCTCCAGGTTTCAGAGGGCACAGCCTCCTTTTATCCTAAACTCCTGGCTGCATGTTGCCCCCCTCCTTTCCCCAATGGCTGAGTACTAGGAAGGTACAGCCTGCCCAAATCTCCTGTCACATATTCCTCCCTTGAACCTCTTGTTTTACCCCAAAGTTCAGAAACTCAGGCTTATCTGTTTCAGGAGCCAAGGTGTCAGGGCTCTGCAACAAACCTGCAGCTTAAAGTCAGTAAAACCCGTTTCAAAGACATTAACACCCATGCCCTCACCCATGGAACTGTTTCAAAATATATTAGCACACATCTTCCCTTCCATGAGGATCATAGATCACAGAATACTTTGGGCTGGTAGGGACATTTAAGGCCATCTAGTCACACTCACCCAAGAGGGACCAATTTGATTTTTATCAAAAAAAGGATCAGCTTGGCCTCCTCTCCCCCTCCTTCCCTTTCCTCCCTGAGGTCCTGCTCCTTCCCTGGCTGCGTTCCCTGCTCCCTCCCTGGCTCTGTGCCCTGTTCCCTGCTCCCCTGAGCAGCTCAACACTCCCCTCCGATGACACGGGAGAATGGGGAGGGTAAAAGGGAGAAAACTCGTGTATTGGGAGAGAGACAGTTCAATAGGCAAAGCAAAATGAGTTCATTCACCACCTCCCATGGGCAGGTGGGTGTTCAGCCATCCCCAGGACAGTAGGGCTCCATCAGGCATGTCAGTGATGCCATCACTCCTAAGGCTACACCATTCCTCCTTCTCCCCTCAGATTTATATGGTGGGGTTGATGCCATATAGTTGTGATAATTGATAAAAGATTTGTGTTAATCATAGAAGTATTGGGGTTTGTATGAACCAGAATACTTAGGTCTGAAGTGAAGCATGAACACTAGATAGAGGAAAATAAATGATTAAATCGTTCTGTTTTAAATCCTCCTGTTATGACTATTATGTTTTGTAAGTAAGTTGTATCTACTACCAGCTTGCAAAATCAGACTTTCCCATAGTAGAATAGATTTTGCAAAATCAGACTTCCCACCTTTGTGTGATCAATGCTGTCTATCTACAAAGACCAGACTTCCTGATTTTTGCCAGTTTTATCTACCAAGACTAGATGGTTATCTGTAAGACTTTATGGATGTTTATTTCAACCACCTCTGCTTACCTGGCAAAATTATGACAGCAAAAAACCAAAAATTATTGATGACAATGAAAGACCATTCTATAAAAAGAGACTGTAAACCAAGGTTTGGTGGAGCATGGAGTGGGCAGTGCCCCCTCACGTTCCCCAGCGCTGCATTGCTCCATCCACATAAAATAAAGCAACCTTAATTTTGCTGAATACTGAGACTTTTTGTTTCTCATTTATAACATAGTTTTAGGTCACCTGGGGTCAGCTGTCCCAGCCATGTCACAGCTCCTTGTGCACTCCCAACCCCTTGCTGATGGTGTGGAGTGAAGAACAGGCTCTAAGTCCTGCTCAGCAATAATGAGAACATCCCTGTCTTACCAGCACTGTTTCCAGCACAGATCCAAAATGTAGTCAATACCAGCCACTATGGAGAAAATCATCTCAGCCAAAGCCAGCACACTGATTTACAGTTTGCAGCACACTTCAGTTAAGTGTTTGAAACAGAAACTGGGGGGAAAGAGGCTGAACTGATCTGTTCTTCTAATGAGTTGTGCTTTGCTCCAGGGGAGCAAATCTTCATTTCAGCTCAGCTCTTTACAACACAAGACAGCAAATCTTTTTTTTTCCTATTTTTAGGAAAAATATGTTTTTCAGGACAGGTCAGTGAGTGGTAACTGCTCAGAGATGTTATATTCTTCTCATGGTTCTGGGTTTTTCAGCCACAAATTCCCCTCAGGTTCCCCTCAGGTTCTTAGCTAGTGAAACTCAAGAACACTCTCAGGATTACAGAACAAATTTTGCACCAGCTGAAAAACTGCTCACCCCTGGATGCTTAAAAAGAGCAATTCTGAATCAGATGTATATGCACATATATAATTAGCTCTTTGCAGTCCAGGCCTGCAGCAGTCAATAGCAAAGCTACTGATTCCATGGGCAATACAACAGTGTGAACTTGCTACCCCTGCTTTAATTCTATTCCCAGAAAATTGCTTTGTATTTTTCATGAGTAAATCTCTGACAGGTCTTTCCTGGGTTCCCTGTAGTGCATCTAACAGCAGCACTGCAGTTCAGTGACCAGTTTGTGCCACAAAAAAGTTTAGTAGAAACTTTTTACAAAAAAAACCCCAAACAAACCTCTTTCACCTCATCTTGTCAGAACTGAAGTCTCCTTATACTGCTTCAGGCACAAGAAATCTGGTAGATAATATTTAAATCTCACCTACTAGAAAGGGGGAGGCAGGGAGACATGTTAGCTTTGACCTTGTTTATTGTCCAAGTTTTTACTTTCATTCTGCAGAGGAGAAGTCCCTGTGGGCAGAAGGACCCACCCAGCTCCCAGACTTTGGCAGAAAAATTATTAGAAGACTTGTGTAATGAAAGCTGCTGTAAACCCTTTGCTGATGGTGACACCATGATGGAGGCTGTGCCTTCTCCCAGAGCAGTATGATGAGATATCCAACATACAGTCCTGTCTGTCATGTTCAGTCAGGAACAGATCTGAGGGCAGCTAATAAACTTATCTGCATCAGATTAAATTGCCAAACCTACCCTCTCCCTGCTCCCTGCCCTCACTCCCTCCCCTGATCAGCTAGGCACATCAAGCCAAATAAATGGATGACAAAGTTCATTCAAGTGATTGAGAAGCAAGATGGAACAGCACATTTTTCATCAATGTTATCCCAGGAAATAAAGATAAATTCCCCCACTTCATATTTTAACATAGCTTATCATAATAACTGGTAATAGCAACCAAATGTTTTTCATTTGTTGGATTTTAAAGGGGGTTGGGGGAACAGTTTCTTGGTTGAAGGCTCATCAAGTGTTATTTTAAAGTAGTGTCAGAGGTCACTTCCACTTTATGTTGCATTTCTGATGAGCAGTTGGATTGGTTTGGCACACCCAGGTTTTTGGGGGAGGCCATGGAGGTGGCTCCTGTGAGAAGCTGCTAGAAGCTTTGACAGTGTGGTCCTGTGGAAATTTGGGTTTCCTTTTGGATGTCCAGTGGTGGGGGCATCCCAAGTCCCCAAACCTCAAGATTATATGTGGTCAGGTTCAGGTGGTACCTCCTGCAGGGCAGGGAGTTACACAGTGGATGTAATTCCAGGAGTAACACAATATTTTTGGAGTCCTTGAAGCTGTGAGTTCATGCTGGCCTGTTAGCAGGGATGACCCCTTTGTATCACAGCTGGGTCATTGGGAGATGAGGAAACACTGCCTTGCAGGCTTTGGGTGTGCCCTGGGTGGCTTTGCAAACCACTCACCATTAACAGTTTGCCAAGAATAAATAGTTCAGTTATACCCATATTGGCACTCTTTCTCCTGTAACCGAGCCCTAATTTTTTAACAAAAAAAAAATCACAACAGAGAGTGGGCTGAAGTTGGGGAACAGGCTGACCTGTCAGACTCCAACCCATAAATTTCAGTAGTATTTAATTTAATCATCATAACAATAAAAAAATGGCTTTGGAGCAGAATGTCTCTCAATTGCAACAACATCTGGCACGTTTGTGTCCTGTTGGAGGATTGGCAGCCATACCCCATACAGGACAAGTAAGATCCTGGCTCTTTCCTAAGGCTTGAGCAGAGAATGTTGAAAGGTAGAATCATCCAGTGATAAGTTGCCATTTCCTTACCCTCTGCCAAATCACACATGGTACAAAAGGAAAGTTAAAGGAGAATAATTAAATCTCAGGAATGCAACTGGAGGGCCCTGAGGGAGCCTAATTGCCTTAATGAAAATTTAAGTTCGAAACCTTTTTTTTCAAGACTTGTATTTTTGAAATTTTTGGGGAAGCTGAGTAATGAGAGTGATTTGCCCCTGTGTTCTCTGCTTTCAGTGTAGGCTCAGAGAAAACACTGGGATAAACACAGGAATAATCTCTTCTAGTTAGTGGAGGGATTTTTGGACCTAAGCTACTGCAAGATTACAGGTGCAAGAGTTTTATGGCTGCAGTGAAATGCCCTCCATGAAGCAGAGGGATTTCCTGTGCAAGATCATTCCTGCACACTTAGGGCAGGATAAGAGAGGTTTGGTATTGCACTGGCATGGAATATGAATATGTAGAGTGAGAAGGACAGGTGGAAAGGAAAAGCTGAGACTAGGAGCATCTTTATCTGTCACAGCTGTTTTAGATTATCTATTCATGACCACTGTACCTATTGGAGCTGGAGTTTTCCCAGGATATTTTGGGCACTGAAAGTCAGAAAATAAAAGGGGCACTGTCTTTGTAAAATCTCAGAGAAGAAGACCTCAGCTTTGTATATGGTCCAAAAAATAACACAGCTAAGGCAGTAGTAGTCCTCCCTGGGAGCTGATGTCATTCCTGCAGTTGTATTTGTTCAAGGAAAAAACACTCCCTATTGTAACACTTCTTGTAATTTTTGACATCTGAACAACCCCAATGGAGCTTCAGTTCACCCTTCTGACTTCAGAGTAGGAAGCATCAGCTAAAGGTGAACCATCAAAAAACCTCACTGCTACAGACAACAAACAAGCTATCCCCCCCACCACTTGCTTTTCACTTTCTAGGTAAAATTTACTGCAAATCTTGCTGTGCTGTGTGGAGTTTGTTACAGGATTGACAATGTGTTAAATAACAGCAAGTCCACAAATCAGAAAGAGGGGCTGGATGTCTATTTTTTAAGCAGCAGATTTATGGAAAGTAGTCATTGTCCTGGTACCCAGACCCCAGTGCTGCAGACAGCAGCATTACCAAGGGCTCAGAGAGCTGAAGTGGGAGCAGACTCTCAGCAGGGGATGGGACATTTCAGCTATTTATTGGCCAGACTTGCATGGCCAAATCAACAAAGATGTTTCTGTGTCTGACTTCTTGTTTAGGCACCTTATTTCTTACTCATTTCAGTACGAAATAAAGTACTGAAACAAAAGCTCTGCACTGACATCTGTTAATCTGGGACCTGCTGATGGTGGCAGAGCAGTGAGGGGTTTTACAGTGGAGCTAACAAGCTGGGCAGAGACCAGCCACCACACTGTAACTCTGTGAATCTTTATGACCATCATTTTATTGTTAATTTCCCTATCTGCTGCAGTGCTGAAATGATAGGGACAAATCTCCAGCAGATATGGGTAAAGACAGATTGTGCTGACAGAGGACACCACATCAGGCTCCACTCCTCCTGTCCTCTTTCTCCAGTGGTCCCTGTGCTTTTGGATTCACTTGAAGCCAGAGCTGTTAATACAACATTGCAAGGGTAAGCTTGCACTGTGTGGCGTGGTGCTCCTGGTGTTTGGCTGTCTAGATGCCTCCCCTCTCAGGTTCACTGTGACCATTCTCCTGCAGAACTCCAGATGTTGCTGTGGGTCTGAGCTCACCTCTGCTGTATCTGAGCTGTGCATCAGAGTGTCTTGGGTTGCAATACAGGATATGGCCAGAAATGTGTATTCTATCACCATCTGTTGAAGCTGGGTGGGGCAGTGACCCTTATCTCCATGGCACATATTATCTGCTAATGGGCCATCTTTAAAACCAAGTGGGGCAATCATCTTTATCTTTTCCACAACCCATCCTCCCTCCAGGAAGATATCATCTGCTGCTGGCCCATTCAGTCCCACTGTGTGACTGATAAAATTACATCATCCCACTGGGAGATGCTCCAGCCAGGGGGAGGAGCCAAGCCTTTCCTACCTAGATAAAAACTGAGATTTTGGACACCAAAATACCTTCTTTCCACTGGATTCCAGAGGAAAGCCAGACCTTTCCACATCATCCCTGGACCTTCAGAGGGAAACTGCACCTTCTACAGGAGCACTGCTTCAGCTGAACCACATCTGCCACTGCAGGAGGCTGCAGCCACCATTTAATGGGACTGCTGCCAACACCCTGACTGACTGACAGAGTGTCAGGTTGTATTCTGACTCTGTCAGTGTTTTGGGATTGTTCTTTGTAATACTGTATTTCTATTTTAATTTTCCTAGTAAAGAACTGTTATTCCTAATCTTTGCCCGAGAGCCCCTTAATTTCAAAATATAATAATTTGGAGGAGAGAGGTTTACATTCTCTGTTTCAGAGAGAAGCTTCTGCCTTTATTGGCAGACACCTGTCCTTCAAACCAGGACATAGAGTAAACACCTGGATGACCACAAGCCTTTTTCCAGCCTCACTCCTCCCAGCATCATAAGTAATGTGCTTAGGCCAAGCTCTCAGCTGGGTCAAATTTGCACAACCTTGACCTCCAAAGGGCTGTGGCTGTCCCAGCAGCAGAGGGTTTGTGGTCATTTTTTATCTAAACAATATTCAATTGCAAAGATGCAGCAGTGTAAAACAGATGCAAAGAAAGAAGTAAATGAAGCTACTTGTATAATACAAAACAAAACAGAACCAAAAAATCCCAAACCTGTGTGAACAGCATTTGAACTGTATGGTGTTCTCATCTGCAATAAAATACCCTGTCATACAAAACTCAAAAAATGTACAATAATGGCTGAAAGCCAGTGATACCTGTAGGATTTCACCTCTTTTTAGGCAGTTTTACTTAATATTTTTGCTATACAGCACCCAAACCCTCACATGGTGCAACTAAACACCACATTTTTCACTTTTCTTTCTGTGAAATGGCGTAGGATATATCCTTCTTCTGTGGACAAGGAGGTAAAAGGATGCCCAAAGAGCATTGCAGAAAGAAGTCCAGCAACCTGCTATTGTTATTATTCAAACACTTCCATACCACCTAAAGAAAGCACTGCACGAAGCAAGAAACCTGAAATGGTTCCAGGCAGCCCAAGTAGGGGCAAGTATTTTATTCCCTCCCCAGCTTTGACAGAGCACATACACCAAGTTGGCAGTGATCCTCCCAGACCAGCTTTGTGTTGGTGACTGGGGAGAGCCCTGTGTGTGCTCAATGTTGGACCAGAAGGATTTTGCTGTGGGCAAACCCACATGAAGAGAAGTGCAAGTTCACCAAGCTGGGAAGGAGAAGTGAATACATGGATTTAGGGTTCAGACAATTAACTTGGATACAGGTGATAGAGGGAGTGTAAGGGAGATGAGGAGTAGACACTGCTGGAAAGGTTTTAATGACCAGTTTTTGAGTTATGATCTTAAGCAGTGGACAGCACAGACTCTGCCCTGTTTTCTGAGCTTCTGAGAGACTGTGCAGGGTGAGCAGAGCTGGTTGTGTCCATCTCCAGAGGTAATCCACTCTGCTTCCCAGAAACCCTCGTGTTGCACATGATAACACAAAAACACCATATAAAGCAGAATTTTCATGGTCAGCTGAGGAAACCTCAGCCTGTTGAGATCTGTCTGGGACTTGCCACCACCACCAGATCTCAGGGGAGTCACCTATAGGATATACCCTTCTCTCTCAGCTATGGGGCTGATTGATTAGTCTTTGCTGCAGAGAACTGATTCAGTCATGCTACAGGAGGCTCTATTTCAGTGAGTAGAGGGACACAGCAGCAGTGATGGGTACCTTTGAATCCTAGGCTATCATGTTTGGATACCAAACCCAGAGCAGCTGTCCTGCCATTCTGCAGCAAGACCTTGAGCCATGGAGGCCAGAGAAAATAAGAGAGCAGCAAATGTTTCATTCTTTCAGTCACTGAAGCCTCAGGAGCAATTGCTATCCCAGTCTTCAGCATGGGGGTTGATGATGAATGGTTTTATTGCTAATGATAATTTAAACCTTGTGCAGAGTTTATCATGTTTGTGTCCTTGCCCCCAGCTGTGGGAGTTCTGCTTTAAGGATGCTTCCACTGTTCATCTCCAGCACTGGGATGAGTGAAGCAGCACAACATGACAGAGGACTTTTCTTGTTTTCTTTCTGAAAAGCTCTCATGGATTTGGGGTCCATTTCTCTCCCCTTAATTTGACTTTCTTTTTCTTCTCTTGCTTCTTATGAAACTGCCAGACATCTTAAAGACATTTAAAAATACATGTTCTCCATTGTAATCCATTATCAAATGTTCCCATATCAGATTGATAGATTGATCAGACAGATTGATGGCATGGTTTGCACGGGGCCCCAAGGATGGGATGGGTTGGAAACAGAATTAGTGCACATCCTCTGTGTTTCTACCTTTATTGAAAAGCAGGAATGGGCTGTGTCAGGTGAGGGGCATGAGCAAGGTTCAAAGCAGTGCTCTAGTTACATGGTATTAACAGATGGCAAGATGGAGACCAGAGAGGTGAAAATTAAGGAGGGGCATTGAGGTTCCTCCAAAAGAGCTTGCTGGTGGTTTTGTTTGTGTGCAACTGGAGGTTTCTGGTTTATTAAAAAGGATTCATGTTCAAGATAGGTGCAATCTTAAATCTGAATTCTCACACAGCTTGGAGGAATTTGAATTTAGACCTGTATGCAAACCACATCTTGCATATCCAGGAGCTTGGAACAGAGAAAAGTGTCAAGAGGTAAATGATGAGGCAAGTTGTGCTTACCCCTGTTACCATCTGTCAGCAAAATCAAGGGGGGTTGTTCCCTTGCTGGGCTGATCAGCAGCATGGGTTTCTGGAAATACACATATACAAATGTAAAGTATGTGTTCTGTGCATGGTCTTGGGTTAAACTTTCAGGTGCACAGTGTGTTGTGCCTCTAAAGCTGTCCAGGGAAACAGCTTTGGCTGTGTTCAGCAATGACTCACACAGAATTTGCAAAATATCCTAAGTAACCACACACAGCATTATCAAACCATCAAATTACTATTTTGGGGGCTGGTTCTTGTAGGGGACTGCATAGTTTAGGTAGACACTTCCTTCAGCCTTGGATGAATATTGGTGCTGGTCTGGTGCTGGTCTTAAATTCATAAAACAGCTTGGGTTGGAAGGGACCTTTAAAGGTCATCCAGTCCTGAATCACTGAGTGTTTTACCACTCCCATGGTAACAATTTCCTCTTTATGTCTAGTCTGAACCTCCCCTCTTTTACTTAAAACCATCACTCCTTGTCTTATCACAGCCCCACTAAAGAGTCTGTTCCCATCTTTCTTGTAAGCCCTCTCTAAGCACTGAAAGGCTGCAATAAGGTCTCCTTGAAACCTTCTCCGATCCAGGCTGAACAGCCCCAGCACTCTCAGCCTGTCTGCACAGTAGAGGTGCTCCAGCCCTCTGTTAATCTTTGTGTCCTTCTCTGGACCCACTAAAAGGTCCATATCTTTCCTTTACTGAGGACTTGGTCCCTCATAGCCTTTCAATCCCTAAGGAAATGAAAAAACTCGTTTCTCATCCTGCCAATCTGCATGTTGGGTTCCTGCAAGTCTCACTTGCACAGCAGAGAAGTGGCAGAGCTGTATCTGGGGCAGTTCAGCTTTCAGTTTCCAGCAGGAGATTGCATCTTACCCACACCATCACAGAAAATCTTTGATTCCTGACTGCATTAGTCAAACACATGCTGAAGTAACTCAGCACAGCCTCTGTGCAAGACCTGCAACCCCAGCTGAGCTGTAGGGAGCATATCTTGCAGCTGATAGCAAGCAGATGGAAGTCCCTGAGACCCAAACAATCACCACTTGCCTTTGGTCTTGTTTTCCAGCAGAACAGGGTAATGTTTATTCCATTTAACTCTCTCAGGTTTTGTCCAGGCAGTGAAATGTGGGAAGGAGAAGCCCACCAAGGCACTGAAGTGGGATGCTTGGGGACATCTCTTGTCCAAAGTACAGGCTGCTTTTGTGAGCTCAGGCAGTCATTAAGTGTAGTTATTCCCCCATCAGTGCTCTGCCCTGCCACAGCAGCTGCTGTTTCCTTGCTGCTCTCTGTCATTAACAGCAGTTAATGACTGTACAGAAGCAGCACATGGAGCAGAGCCCACAGCAGGGTGAAGATGGAAGACAGAGAGCTGTACAAAATTTGGTCTCTTCCTCCTGTTACCATCTCTGCTGGTTTCAGCTGGGGTAGAGTTAACTTTCCCAGTGGCTGTGCTTTGGATTTGTGCTGAGCACAGAGCTGATAATATAGACACGTCTTTATTATTGCTGAGCAGAGCTCACACAGACCCAAGGCTTTTCCTGCTTTTGGTGCTGCTACATTGGAGAGGAGGCTGGGCATGTGTGGGAGGAAGAGACACAGCTGGGACAGGAGACCCAAACTGACCAAAGGGGTGTCCAGACCATATGGCATCATGCTCAGGATATAAAGGGAGGGAAGGAGAAAAGGGGGGACATTTGGAGTGATGGTGTTTGTCTTCCCAGTTAACTGTTATGTGTGATGGGGCCCTGCTCTCCTGGAGACTGCTGAGCACCTGCCTGCCCATGGGAAGTGGTGACTAAATTCTTTGCTTTGCTTGTGTGCATGTTCTTTGCTTTCCCTAATGAACAGTCTTCATTTCAACCCATGAGTTCTCCACCCTCTCAGTTCTCTACCTGATCCTGCTGATGGAATGAGTGCCTGCCTTGCACTTAGCAAGTAAAATGAACTGTGAGAAATAAATGCTGCAAAGGAGAAAGGGATTGGAGCCCAATGCAAGCTGTTGGTCAGAGCTTTGAAGGCAATGAGGCACACAAACACAGGCACTGGGTAAAGATTTCTCCTATTTCCTTTGTACTTAAGTATCATTTGCAGGTAGAGAACACGGGCTCCTCCTGCACTGCACACACACAGTGGGAGATAATCTCTAAATGGAAAAGGCATACTACAAGTGGGGGGAAAAAAAAGGAAGAAGAGGTTTTCTTGCTCTCATCTTTGGTTGCTGCCTTACATCAAGCAGTCAGTTGAGCTCTCTAGGGTCCAGTTCAGTGACCTACTCAATCTCATGGCCTCTACTTCCTGATAGAGGGCTAGACAGAGGGTTGCAATTGCATTTCCTCATCACCTCCAAAGAGCTACAAGCTGATCTATAGACTGACTTTGCAGCCAGAGCCCAGATCTGTTCCCTGGGAAATCTCTTGTGGATTACTTCCAACCTCTTCAGCTCACTCAGAGCCCTCAGGAGTCACTGCAGTCCCTGCTGTGCACAGGGCAGTTGTGATGTCAGGATGTAGGAAGGCCAGGCAAGAAAGAAATCACTTCTGGAGGGTTACAGTGGGTGTTTCTCCCCCTGGGGCCATTGCAGCACACTTACATTCAGACAGCATCTGAGCATGCAGACAGCTCTGCCTGGGGGAAGTATTTCATGAGATGGGCCTGTGTTTGAGGCAGAAGGGATAAAATAAAATTGTATCAGTTTGTGCTCGCAGCTTCTCTACTTAGATTATGACTGTGGTCCTAAAAGCAAATATAGAAATCCAAAGTAGGAAAAGGAGAGAGGAATCATATCCCTGGCACTGAATTATAGCCCTGGCCCCCAACAGACCCTGCTTAGCACCTTGATGTTCTTTGCCCTGGCACTGCAGTGGTTAAAAAGTGCAGCTAAGTACAAACTGCTGCAAGACTATGTCTAGTAGGCAATGGCTGCCACATGCTCAGCCCTCATCTGGATTCATCCACAACTCACCAGAGGGCCCAAACAAAAGTTTATTGTGCTCCAAAATCACTGTCAGCACACAGAAAGTGTTGTGCATGAAATATTTGTGACACAGGTCAAAGATCTGGAGAAATGATGGGTCAAACCACTGCCAAATGACACAAAATTTGTAATTGGAATGAAAGATGTAGGAGTCTGAAATAAAAGGTTCAGGTTACTTACCAACAGCCAGGTTTCCCTCTGGTTGGTTCAGATTTTATTATTACTCCCCAGCAGGTTAAAATTTGTAAAGAAGAGAGTTTTTGAATTATGAAAATGGGTGAAGAAAGAGCAGTTGGTGTAGAGCAGAGGAGGTGGAAGTGGTCACTGAGTGGGTGGAGGAGGACAAGGTCCTAAGGGAATGATACAATAGAATTCAAGGCAGGAAGATAATGTGGCTGGGGAGTGAAGGAGACAGGAGGCAAAGCTCCTTTGTTGAATTCCTGGGTGAAGAGGAGAACAATTCTTCACAGCCATCCCCAGCTCTCCAAATCTCTGAATTGTGAACCCTTGTGCTCCCATGAGAAGTCTACCAAGAGCTGTGAGGGTAGGAAAAGTGAATTCCCACCTATGTAAAAGTGCAGAACAGATAGAAAATTTACCAGATACCAACAGGATGCCAAAAAAGCCATGGGGGAAAAAAAAAAACCCACAAAAAAAAAACACAAAAAAAAAAAAAAAAAAAAAAAAAAAAAACAACAAAAACAAAAAAACCAGAGAGAGAGATGCTACTAGCTGGAAATACAGATTAGCTAGTTGCATGGACAGAGGGCTCAGACAGAAATGCAGCTGAATCCCAGTGCCCAGATTTTTGGGAACAGATATGCTCTCAAGAACACACCAGAAAGCTAAGAGGTGCCTCATGCTGGCCAAATGCAATCAAGGATGTTTGAGGTCTGGTGAGCAGATGTTTCTATACAGGAAATGCTGGCCAAGCAACAAACAGAGACAACCAAAATATAGAGCATCCCCAGGAGATCTTTGAAGGAACCAGAAAAGGACCTTTTCATCACAAGCCACACAAAGTACCTCATCTCTGCAGATGAGTGAGGTGGTGGGTGAGCTGTCAGATGAAACACCAGAAAGCAAAGGAGCATTTCAGCAGGCACCTCACTTGACTTGAATGACTTTGCATGACTTACCCAAGAGCAGAAATCCTGGCCCAGCATGTGGCCAAACAGCAAAGCTGAACCAGTGGTTTATCTGTTAAGTTTGTGCTGAAGGAGGCAAAGACAGCCCATGGTGAGTCATTCTCTAGGGGAGAAATACTCCTCTTGAAGGGCAGCATGGCTCTCCAACCCAAGCATCATAGTCCAAATACTTGCACAGCTTGAAGGAGCCAAAGAGGGTGAAAGAAAGTACAAGATGGGAAGGAAGAGAGCCAAAACCCAGAGCTTACTTTTCTCACAAGCCAGAGACCTTGTAGAATATATCTTTGGGGTCTTTTCCAGGACCAGACTATTTTCTTGGAACAAAACATGAATGTGTAAGAGACTTTCATATGCTGACATATAAAAGGCACATAAGAAAGGAGGTCTTTGAAGCCACAAGTATATTTGCTTGGTGCACATACAAGCCTCAGATGCAGATGTAAGAGATTACAGACCTGCTGAGACTTGACCAGAGGGACAGAGAAGGGAAAATGGACCATGAGTTAGCAGTGGAAAAAGAAATACATGCAAAATATCCCCACAAGAATGAAATTCTGGAGAGTTTCCTGTTCCAAAAGCAAAAGTCAGTCCCAGCTCTATGAAAATATTCAAGGTCTCTGCATCAAAGGGTGAAATCTCTGGTCCAGCCACTGCTAGACCTTACCTCTCTTTTCTTGCTCTGTGAGCAAGCTATGGGCCCTACATTACCTACACATTCCATAGCTAAACTACAGACTAGGTAGAGGCAGAGAAACCTCTCTGAACTTGACATTTAGTTATTTAATACTTCAAAAGTAGTAAACATTTGGCTGATCTTCCTCCAAAAGCTGTTGTTGTAAACAATGCATAACATAAAAAGAGATAATAAAGGAAGCATGGTGAAATGTGATGCATGAGATTTATTACTATCACCTATATGTATTTTAAATCTTCCTCTTGACAAAAATAAAACAAAACAAAACACCTCCAAACCCAAAACCACATGGTGAAGGGGACTTTACCAAAGGTAGGATCTGCCCAGGGGAATGTAACATGATACCATGCTTCAGGCAGTTTTGGGAATGGAGGGACCTCTAATTGTCAGAAATGGTCAAACAGGGAAGGACAGCAATGGAAAAATAAAGGGTTAGGTCTGACTATTGAAACTCCCTGTTTATACTTGAACTCTGACATCTGGTATAGCAGATTTGCTGGAGGGTAAGTGAAGAGGGTTATGGTACAAAAGAAGAGAAAAAATGTATGGGCTGGGAGTAATTTATTGCTTGCATTTTAAGATTAAGGAGATTTGACAGATTTCTTCCCTGAAATTCCTTGTTCCAAGTGCAGGTTTTTGGAGGGTGGTGTAGAAAAATAATCCAACTCTCTGTCTGGTTTTTGTATATGCATCTATCTGCCTGACTGTCAGTCATGGTATTTAGATCTAAACATCATTTCCTTATTCACTTGGAGGATGGGATGCACAGGAAAGTGATCATCTGGAAGGCACTGAAAGCTGCATGGCATTGAAAAAAAAAAACCCTTTCCCTTCCAATCTGTTAGATTGATGGACCAGAAAGGATATTGAATCCATCAAACTGGCTGTGTGTGTTTAGCAGTAATGGAACATGGAACACATTTGGGTCCCATCTGTTGGGAAGTTCAGATGAAAGTATCCCTTCAGGATGTCTCATTTTCACAAACACCCAAAGCCTGCATGGTGAGGGGACCTGAAGGAACTGTGCAGTTGCTTGGTGTGAGGATCACACAGCTAGGATTTGGCTCCATTAATAATCACTCTGCTCAGAAATTCCTCCTCTATAGGTCTGTGTATTCTTGTTGGGGGCTGGGTTTCTTTCTTTTTACTTACAGAGTTTTTTCCATAAGTTGCTAAGAAACTATCAGCACCCTCTGAGTGTAACATCTGACTATACTTTTGTTTTTCTCTGGGAGTTTCTCTCCAAGGGAGGAGATACCATGGGATTTTTGGGGGACAGGGAAAGGATGGGACTGGGAGCAGTTCTGGCTCTTTCACTCAGGGAGAGAGGAGGAGGATGGTCAAGCTGCTGCTTGGGAAATTAGGGAAATTTCAATTCACCTTCAATCAGCAGTGGTTTTGTCTCTCCAGTTTGGCTCTACTCATTTCATTCAAGTCCACATGATGCAGACATCTCAAACCTAAAACCAGTCTTCTGGAAATGACCTTCTTATTTCAGACAGGCAGTACATGCCAAAGGGCAGCAGCACTGATGAAGCTCTGGCCATACAGCAGATAGCTGCAAAACCTGTTTGACTTCAGTGAAGAATGAATGAAACTGTTCCTTACCTGCTGCTAATTGAGTAATTTCAGGCAAATCTGTGTTCCTCAGTCATCCTCCTTGCCTTGTTGTCTTGTCCAGCTGACTTTACAAAGCAGGGCTTCCTGTGATGCTTTTTAGGCACTGCTCCTGCTTGCCAGGTAGAAGGGACTGTCCCTGCCAGTCCTGGGCATCCAGTCGTCCCCAAACCATCTTCAACAACAGCAATGTAACATTTCAACACTCACTCCATGCAACTCCATTGAGGGAAATATTCTGAAACATTGTCTGGCACAAAGGATCCATTCAGTTCTGTTCTTTAGAAAATTGGGGTTTATAAATGTCATGTTTTCCAAAGCCAGGGGTCCTCCAAGAGGATATGAGAAATGCACATAATGCCCAACTTTGTCTTACACACAATACTTATGTGGGCAAAATTCAAATTACTCCTTTGTTGTCCATTTCTGTCCCTGTTAATGTTTAGACAATACCTCTAGGAGCTCCTAGCTGGAAGAAGTTGGTGGTGGTCATGTGCAGAGTTCTGTAGGTGGCTGATATGAAGCAGTGAGGTTGCATTGCTGCCTATGGAGCCACACCCTGGTCTAGTTCTGTCTGAACAGCTTCTGCTATCACCTTTGGATGGTTTTCTTACAATCTCAGGCATAAAAATCATATTTCATAGCAGGCATTTTATCCAAGCCTATTTAAAACTTCTGTTTTTAAATCCCATGGCTAGGAGCTGCCTGAAAGGCAGTCACTGGAAACCAAGCTCAGCACACACTGTACTTGTCCAAAGTCTGGGCAGAACATCACCACTGGGCTTGTTCCCTTCTCCCCAGTGCTCTCCTCAGTCTAGGATGGTGTGAAGAGCAGCTTGGTATTGCAGATCCAGGCTCAATGTTTCCTCCTGTCACTCACTTCAAGGGTGACCTTGGCCAAAGTGCTTCATCTGCATTCCCTTTCTGGGGCAATAGTAGCAAAATCAAGAGGTGATGTCACAAAGTGTTCAACATCTTGAGTGAATATCTCAGACATGGATCTGCTGGAGTGACTTCAAAGGAGGCAAAAAAAAAATGGTCTGAGAGCTGGAGCCTTTCTGCTCTGGAGACAGGCTGGGAGAGCTGGGGGTGTTCAGCCTGGAGAAGAGAAGGCTCTGGGGAGACCTCAGAGCCCCTGCCAGTGCCTAAAGGGGCTCCAGGAGAGCTGGAGAGGGACTTTGGACAAGTCATTTACCCATTGGCCTAGAGGGACAGGACAATGGGCAATGGCTGATGACATTCTGACTGTCTCTGGAGCTGGGACAGGGATTAAACTGATGTCTGTACTTAAATTCTTAAATTCTTAAATTCTTAAATTCTTAAATTCTACCCTTCCAGTTGCTCTTGGCCTCTTTTCTGGTAATTTCCTTGATCTGCAAGGTTTCCCTGCCCTTACTTGAAGGAAAAGAAAAAATGCAGTGTGGAAAACACACGGAGGGTCTGAGGAGCATCCTTCCCAGAACCAGTGTGATGCCAGCATTGCTCCATCTGCTGACACGACTCTCTTTGCTTGAATGTTCACATTGGGCCCTGTGGCTCCTCTCCCTTCCTTTCCAAAAAAGTCCTGGCTTGTCCCCAGCTGTTGGTGAGAGCATTATCTGTAGCTGTGTCAGGACAGGGGTCTGACTGAAGCCAGCAGTGACACAGCTGGGTGAGGACACCCTGTCTTCTGTGACAAAAGCTGCTTCCCTCATTTCAGGTAGCAATGGTGGGGGTTTTTTTTTTATGAATAAGCAAGTTTCCAGAGGACAAGGAGTGGTGAAATCAGCTCAGGCTCAGCTCTTTGGGGACACAGAAATTCATGCTAAATGGGATCCATTCCACAACTGTTAGTGTAAATTTAACAGTTTCTGGTTTAAGTGCCTGGAGATGGACATGCTTGTCAAATACTAATAATTTTAAATAAGTGATGACCCTTGTCTGGCTTGGGTAAGCCTTATCCAAACTCTTGCATGTTTCAGAATCATTCAAGCCTTGATCTGACACCCACTAATTGGAATAGTCTTTCTGGCAGACTAAATATTAGCAGATTGCCTTTCCCTAATGGCACAGGCAAGCACTGGAGTCTCAGCACTGACATTCTCCTGGCACTGTGTCCTGGGTATTGTCCCCAGGGAAGGTGATACTGGACTTGGGCATTATCTGGATTAGATTACCATCAGATCTTCTGGCATCTGTCCCATTCTTCCTTTCTGCTATTCCATTTTCCCATTATCCTTAAGTTTTTTCAAACAAAAGGAATCGTTTTTAGCAGCATCAGATTTTGAGGGAGACTGAGCATGTCAGGAGTAACTTAAATTTTTCAAGGCAATGCTGAGCTTGTTAACTTTTTCAGGGCTACTTCTTTTCCCAGAGGGAAGTTATTGTGGCTTAACTGTGGCAAAGACTCCAGGGTAGCACAGCTGCCAGCCACAGCTTTGGGTTGAGGTGGACAACTCCATGGGAAGGTGCAACTGGAATCACAGAGATGTGCTTAGACTCGAAATAGTTGCTTCTTTCCCCATTTTGCTATAACTTGCCTTTATAGTTTCTGCTGTCTCAGCTCCCTGGATGAAAACCAGCACCAATCCATCACTTTTCCACTCTTTTATCTGTACTTCTTACTGCATATCTGAGTTTTTCCCTAAATAATAATGTAGGAAGGGCTGCACTGGGTTATCCTTTCTTTCCTATTGCTGAGAAGATAGAAGCTCATGGCAAGAATGATCAAGCATGAATACTGCAAAAACTATTTCAATGTTGCCCTCATTTTTTTCCAGGACCTTAAAAGACATTAGTTTTCCATACTACTTCCACTGCTGGCATTTTTTATTGAGACAATAGACTCAGATCTCAGGAAATGGTGGTGACACAAGGTGTGGCTTTCAGGTTATCCTTGCAGAGCCAGGAGTTGGACTTCAATGATCCTTGTGGGAGCCTTTCAGCTCAGGGAGATTCTGTGGCTGTGTGCTGGGTGCTCCTGTCAGAAGTGTGATGGAGAATCCCAGATGGAGATGTCCCAAATGGAGAATCCTTCATGTCAGCAGCCAGATGGGTCAGTTGCTTTCACCTCCTTTCAAGCCAGACATACAGCACAGCTGGTTCCACATCTCTTTTCCACCACTGCAATATTTTCTAAAACTGTGTCTGAACTATTTCATGGGTTGCTGGGGGCAAAATACAAATGCACAAAAGTGCTGAAAATCCCAGAAACAATGTGGGATGACTTGATTTCCTTTTTCTCTATCAGCTTAAGAAGTGCATGACTGCTTCTGGCATTTTTTTATTCAGAGATGTTAAGAGTGGCAGAAACGATGTAACTCCTAAATTGAACTCGAGCATGCTGCAGAACAGATGCTTTCACCTCAAAACTGGACTGAGCCCAGTGATGTGGATTTGCTTAAAGTGTCTTTTCCTGAAGGCACCCTAATGATTGGCCAACACTTTAACCATTGCCTGATGGATTGCCCTGGGCTGTCAACCTCTCCCTTCAATTTGCAAGGCTCACTTGCTTGTAACCAATGGGTTTTTGGCTTCAGCTCCTTGCTGTTGGCTCTTGCTATTTTATTTTTTTATATGAGTAAAGCCCTTTATTATCCCCTTGTGTTTGCCTAATATGATTGTAGCTCTGGCTGGAAGTGTGGAAGCAGTTTTCTCCTCCCAACTTAGGACAGCTCTTACCCCATATAATGCTCAATTAAGAGCTCCATAATCAGCAAAATGGGGTAGGTTTGAACCAGCACAGCCCAGAATTTGGCAGAAGAGATGTCTTTTTTTCCCAAAACTCTTACCCAGCAATGAACTCACAGTCAGTTTTCTTTCTCAGCAGTCAATAGTACAAATTCAGGATTTGTACTCATGAACGTATTTCAAAATGTACCCAAGGAAGACTCTTAAGTGTTTTACAGAACAATGGGTACTTAAACAAGTCTTCAAGCACTCTCTTCAGAAGGCAGTAAGACTGAGGCAAGGTTAAATCCCTGCTGTATCAGACTAATGCTCCCCAGAAAACACTGCAGTGAGAGAAGACAAGCCTATTGCTTCTCTGCTGTGAGGTCATAGAATCATTGAATGATTTGGGTTGGAAGAGACCTTAAAGAGCATCTTCCAACCCCCTGCCATGGGCAGGGACACCTTCCACTAGACAGGTTACTCCAAGCCCTGTCCTACCTGGCCTTGGACATTTCCATGGATGGGGCATTCACATTTTCTCTGGGCAAATGATGCCAGGGCTTTACCACTCTCATAGGGAAAAGTTCTTCCCAATATCCCATCTAACCCTGCCCTCTGTCTCTCCTTTCCAAACACAGCTGCCCCAGTTCAGAGACTGTGTCTGAAAGCTCCTGGCACCCACCTGCAGCAAAAGCTGCTCATCTCTGAGCCATGTAGCCAAGGAGTTCATATCCTGAGCATATCCTATAGCATATCCTATTCATATCCTGAATGAGTGTCTCCATCCAAACCTCCAGCATCAGCACCTTGTCCAAATGCAGCTTTAACCTACAGTACAGTGTGGCTGTGCTGGTCAGGACTGAAGCAGAAATGTGGACAAATTTACTGGGGCCACCCTACAGCTCTGCACCCTTTCTCTCCTGTCATACACACATAGAAACACGTATGTGTATGCAGAGCCATGTGCATTTCCTGGCTTTGTTTCAACAAGCAGAAAATAAAAAGTGGGCACCTCTGGTCTAATCTGCAGGGACAGGATTCCTGAATTAATAAGTCTTCAATATCTAATTCACCTCCCTGTCCTCAGCAGCAAGCAAAATGATTCCCTCATTGCCTCTAACAAAAGCAATAAAAGGAAAAAGAATATTAAAATAGAAAATTCCTGAACAGTCTTTTTTAATTGTAATTTTTTCGTTTTTCTTCTAACATCAGTAAGTGGGGGTACTTCTACCCTCTTAAAATTAAAACAATCCAGACAGACAATATGTCAAGCTCTGTCCTGCTTCCTGCTTCAATTATTCCTAATGTTTGGCCTCAGATCAGAGGCAGCAGCAATCTCTATAAATATGACAGCAGAGCAGAGAGCTCTTTCCAACAGAAACGCCTCCTGAATCATGTCAGGAATTTATGAGGCTGAGAATGGGCCAAGACTTAAATATGTTCTGGATCAAATGGCATTGCATAGGTGGCTCTGATCAGCTTTGCAGTGGTGGGATGAAGATGGAATCCTCCAGATGGAGGAGTGGAAGGATATTTATTGATTTAAAAAAATAATAAATTAAAGCTGAGAGTGACGAGAAAAGGCATTGGTATTTTAAAACTCAGGCTCTGCCAGACAGACCCAGCAAGGAAAAAGCTTTAACAAGTCTAGATTCCACTGAATCCTCTGTGTGTGTGTGTGTGTGTGTGTGTGTGTACTATTCTTACTGCTAAATCTCCCTAGACCACTCTGTGCCTGGTACACAGGAAGAAGCAATACCCACACTACAGCCTTTTCCCCTCCAAACTGTGTTGTCCCAGGGTTATGCTTGCTGATTTGGTGCCTGCTGTCATTATGGAGCATTTGGACAAGGTTTCATCCATTGGTTTTTGTTCAGTGTCTGCTTCCCATCAAATAAAGTGAAGAATTTTGCCCATCTGAGACCACATTGGGTTAGACAGAATTCTCAGCTCTCTACATCTCAATAAACAGAACAAGGGAGGGACAGCTGTGAAGAGGTGGGCTGGCATGTGGTCTCCACTCACCAGCTCAGAAGGTGCAGCACTCAGAAATATTGAAAGTTGCAAAAGAAGCACCAACATATATTTTCTTTTACTGCACTTGTTCAGCTTTTCACCACGTTTTCCGGAATCATGGGATAATCAGTGGTGCAAGTCAAAGATCCCACTTGTGCACCAGTCCAGACAGACCAAAGCTTTCTTTAGTAAGCAAACTGAATACGGAGTGACTACACTGTCATAGATATGGATTTTCCAGGTTTTTTGGGCAGGGACACCTGCATCATAATGAGTTTAGCTGGTGTTGAGTTAATTTTCATCATAGCAGCACAAGCTTTGCCTTGGATTTGTCCTGCAAACAGTCCTGATAGCACAGGGATGTTTTCAAGAAGGACTTAGACAGAATCAAGTCCTTTTCTTCTCCCCACCCCACCGGTGAGAAGACTGGATCCCAACTGACCCAAGGAATATCCCAGACATCATCCCCAGCTTGTAAAGCTGGGGGAAGAGAAAGGAAATGGCAGGAGTCAAAGGGCCACAAAATTACCAGGGGGGTGAAACACCTCTCCTGTGGAGGCAGGAAGGAGAGGGAAGGAGAGGCAGCTCCAGGGAGACCTTAAAGCCTCTTCCAGTGACTAAAGGGGCTCCAAATGAGCTGGAGAGGGGCTTTGGACAAGGGCCTGGAGTGACAGGACAAGGGGAAGTGGTTTCCCACTGACAGAGGGCAGGGTTGGAAGGGATATTGTTTCAATCCATTAGTTTCCTGACTTTTACCTTTCCTGCTCCTGTCCCACTGGCTGTGTGGGGCTTTGCTTGCTGAGTGACATTAAACCACAACACAAGTTCCAGAGCCAGACTCCATGACCCTTGAAGGGCCCGTGCCATTCCCAAAGGCCCCATTTAACACCCTGTAAAGACACCACTCCCAGATGTCAAACCCTAAGGAGAAATATCGTATGTTGGCCAAGGTAGCACCCTTGCATGCATAGAGAGTGCAGGGGTTGTGGAAAACTCATGTCCTCTGTGAATTCTTGGACCAATTTGCTGATAGGAATGAGAAACTAGCATGTGGTGCAGCACCAACTACACTGCCTCTACAGTCAGTGGGAGGAGAGGGCAATTGCAAGAGGACAGTTTATTCACCATGGACAAATAGTAAAGATGAGATATTAGGTGAATGTGGAGATCCTCTTTTCTGTATGCCAGTGCTTAGAAGCAATGCCTGTCCTTGGCTTCTCACTTATATGCCAGCTCAGGGATGTGATATAAACTATTTTTCACACTGTCCATACTGTTTATAATATATGTGATGAGGGGAAATTGAAGAAAAAAGGAAGAGATCTCTTTATAAATAAATGAGGATATCCTACAGGGCCATAAGGAAGTACATGTTTAACACAGGGAGATAAGCAGGGGAAAAAAAAAAGTTATTTGTTAAAATAGCTCTTATCTTAAGGCTAAAAGCTCCTTCATCTTCAGCAGAAGTTCCAGAAGATGAAATGTAGGTCTGGCACTTTTGCATTTGAATGCAATAGAACTGTACCCTAGACTTGCCTGTGTCAGAAGCCAGGATGGTATTGCAAAGGAAAGAGTCATTACTTGCTTTTAAAAATACATTTTTAAACAATTGTTTCTAAGAATAGCTAGGTAGGACACACTGTGTATATAGGGTCTAATTCAGTCATTTTTTGATCATTACTTTTGTAAGGACAAGGTTCTGTGTAGAGATTATTTTTTTAAAATGACTCTTCCCAGCTTGTGAAGATTTAATTTCATTCTCCTGTGGAGGCAGATGGAGTCAGTTTAAGGGCAAGATGCTGCCCCAGCTCACACCTACACAGCCTGCAGGGCTGTGCCATATGCTCATGTCTTCTCCAGCCCCTCTGCACATAAGCTGCCAATATTTAAACTTCTTGGCTCTCCTTCGCTGATGTGTAACTTAAACCCTCATCTGTGTGACCCCTGACTTTTACCTCAAACCTTACAACTTGTATATCATTACTGAGTTCCTGTCCCATCATTCCTGGGCCTCCTTTGGACTTTTCCACCAGCTTCACTGGAAATGGAGTTCCCATCTTTTTCCAATATTCTTCCACCCAGCTCTGGAATTCCTGGGACCAGTCCATAATGCATAATATTCCTCTTCATGCTCCTGCCAGGCAAGCCTTTATTAGTTTTGCTCTGCAAGTCAGCTCATTGTCTGGATTGCTGTGTGACTAAGCCCTGGACAGTAACAAGGTTCTGTGCATTCAAAATTTGGCTTCAAATGTTGCAGCTTTTGTCACCTTTGACAGCTTTTTATTGCTGTTTCCTCCAACGCTGGTCAATATTAGCATAATAAATGCTAATAAACTGCTAGAATGCAGTCCTGTCTTTGGAAACTAGTCCTGGGTCTATTGAGAATGCCTCTTAATAGCAAAGGAATATCTGAATTCCCTTAATTTGTGCAGGGATTTCCCTTTCAGTAGCCTGGCTGGCCTTGGTGGAATAATAGCTGAAAGAAACGCTGTACCCTGTTATTTACTCCTTTTTATTCATGCTTCAGAGGTCAAGACTGTATAAGCTGCAGCTCTGCTAAAATGGAGGAAAATCTGAAAATCACTGTAAAGGCACAATAGAAGATGCAGCTGGACTTTTGTAGGGGAAGCAGCTGTGAGATCTGCTGTTGGATGGGAAGGATTTGGGGAAATTCCTAAAGACTGGAAATACGTGTGGCATTTCTGAAGTGCAACATACCTGGCAGACAGAGCATGAACTTTAATGTTTATTGCAGTAATAACACATGGACTCCAAGAGCAGAACACTGTACAGAAAGCAGACATTCAGGGCTCATAAGCCTGCTGGAGTATGTTTTGGATGCTGATTCCAATCCAGCCTGGTTTGTCAGCAGTGAAAACCTGCCATCCCCTCACTACCTAGAGTCAGTGAGGAGACAAATGTCCATTTTATAAAAGCCAGAGTTGCCCTGTACTGCAGAGAGATGGGTGCTGAAGGAGCTGCTTTCTTCAGGCAAGAAAGGCTTTTCCTCTTTCTCATTATTTCTGGAGACATAAAGCCTGTCATATTGTTTGACTGAGACACACAGCTCTGACCCTTGCAGATGGACTCAGCTGAGAAGCAGCTTTGTTTGCCCTATCTGACCAGGGATCTCCAGAGACACTTCCCACAAGGATGCCTGAAGATAAAATGTGGGCACAGCTGTCTTCTTTGAGGTGGGACATGCAACCTTTAGGAGTCTTGTACCAACACTTGCAGAAATGGGACAGCAGTGTCCTTGTAATCTCAGGGGTGAAAAGAAGAGGCTCATGAATCAGACTGGGAGATGAGTTGGCTTTCACATCTCCACAGGCTGGCTCTTCCAGGCAAGAACATTGTGTCAAAATATGCAAATTGGATTGCTTTTCCAATAGTGAGTTTTCAGTTGTTTTCTCATTAAGCAAACAGAACCCAAAGTGTGTCTGTGTTTTTAAACCAGTCCTTTGCCTGAGGCTCCTTCCTACCCACCTGCCTCTTCCTTCATAGTCAAGTCACTCATCTTCCTGTAGACCACACCCAGGCTGCTGGACTGATTTAGATAACAAGCACTGTGGCAGAAGGTCCATATATTCAAGTATAATGTGCTGCATGGGCCTGGAGGTTTTCTTTAAGTCCTGCAGCAATGGCAAGATACACCTAGAATGTGAAACCCATGTGGTTTAGAGACAAGCTGGGTTTTGTTTCTTGAAGAGCAGTCCACATCTACTGCCCCTTCGTGGAGGTGAAACTCAGCATTTGTGAATAGTTGGATGCTGGGGATTAAAGTCACCACCCAGTTATGGGGCCCTCTGTGACATTGCCACATGGCTGAGCTCTGGCAACTATCCCAATGCACACTGTCCATGCAAGGCAAGCAGAAGCAGGACATTTCTGCATAGCATTTCTGTGAATGAGCTCACATTTGGCTGCCATGGTTTACCCTGCCTTTGATAACCTTATTATAAACTTTGTTGTCGTGTTGGGTTGCTGTGGCCAGAAATGTGTATTCTGTCACCATCTGTTGAAGCTGGGTGGGGCAGTGACACTTATCTCCAGGGCACACATTATCTGCTAATGGGCCATCTTTAAACCAGCTGGGGCAATCACCTTTATCTTTTCCACAACCCATCCTCCCTCCAGGAAGATATCATCTGCTGCTGGCCCATTCAGTCCCACTGCATGACTGATAAAATTACATCATCCCACTGGGAGATGCTCCAGCCAGGGGGAGGAGCCAAGCCTTTCCTACCTAGATAAAAACTGAGATTTTGGACACCAAAATACCATCTTTCCACTGGATTCCAGAGGAAAGCCAGACCTTTCCACATCATCCCTGGACCTTCAGAGGAAAACTGCACCTTTCTACAGGAGCACTGCTTCAGCTGAACCACATCTGCCACTGCAGGAGGATGCAGCCACAATTTAATGGGACTGCTGCCAACACCCTGACTGACTGACAGGGTGTCAGGTTGTATTCTGACTCTGTCAGTGGTTTTGGGATTGTTCTTTGTAATACTGCAGTTCTATTTTAATTTTCCTAGTAAAGAACTGTTATTCCTAATTCCCATATCTTTGCCTGAGAGCCCCTTAATTTCAAAATTATAATAATTTGGAGGGAGGGGGTTACATTCTCCATTTCAAAGAGAAACTTCTGCCTTTATTGGCAGACACCTGTCCTTCAAACCACAACAATTGTGCTGAGGACTTAACCAGGGGTGTTTGTGGAGACATGTTGGGTTTAGAGTTTTGCCATGTGTCTTACCAGAGGAAGATTTCTTGGAGCCACAATTTTCATCAAGAAAGGGAAGTGGGAAGTTGGATGAACATGCATCTCACAAACTATTTCCAGTGTCTTTACTGGCAAAAGTCTTTCCTGCCTTCTAAAGACATGGTTCCCTAAATCCACAATAATTTCTTCTGTAGTGCTAAAGCAAAAAGGGTTGTGCTTCCATTTTCCTTGAAGTCCAGCCGTGCAGCCTGGTTTAAGTCATCACACACAGCTCAGGGTTGCCAGCAGACTGCCTGGTCCACAGCACGTGGCATTTGGCATTTGGCCTCCTCCAAGCCCTGTGTGATGCCTCAAGGCCCTAGTTCACAGTAATTATTGAGGGAGGAGTGGAGGCAGGCTCACTTCAAAGTGTCTGAAATATTAAGTGGTCTGTGCTGCAGGCTGCCAGAGCTGTGTTTTTATAACAAGAAATTGAAGGTAGGTGTTATGAGCTCTGAGATGTGGCATTAAGGCTTGTGGGGGTATTTGAAGGTGCAAAGCTTGCCAGGACAGTATTGAAGGACTGTGCAGGCCAAGAGGGAGCCAAAACTGGTATGGACTCATCAGCAACACCTACTCTACTAAATGAAGCTGATTGGGGCTGATTTGCTGGCCCTGAGGCCTCGTGTCACAGCACAACTTGTGTCCAAACACTTCAGCTCTCTGCCTGAGAGGTTTGGGAGTGAGCTAACAGCAAAGCTGCTTGGGCAGCAAGTGCTCCAAGACCTGAGCCTACACCCTGGAACCTCTCTTACTTTGCAGTAAAGATACTCTCTAAATGCCAGGAATTAGTTCAGGGGTGTTTAAGCCAACTCCTCTGTGTCTTAGAAGCAGCAAGGACCTTCTTGTGGGGACTGCTAAGGACTTCAGACTGTGTTATAAAATTTGATCTGGAACTTAATGATTGCCCAGCTCTCCTTCATCAAACACAAGAGCAGCAGCACTGTTCAAGCACAAGGACACTCCAGAAGAGAAGACCATCACTTCTGATAGCCCTTTCCATAGGCCATTCACACACACCATGCCATTACTAAACAAGGCTACAATTAAAAAGTGTGATTTCACATGAGGCATCAGACTCAGAACTTCTCAGACAATGAGAAAACATTCACTGTTCCCCTGCCACTAAAACAAAGTGAAACCACATTCTTGGAGGTGTCTGTTTCTCATTCCCGTTATACCTGAATGATCCTCAAGGAGATAAGAAAGCAGAAATGTTATCTTGAAGGTAGGATGAAAAAGGTAAATACACTTGAAATATCATAAGAAAATGTCACATCAATAACCTGTGCCTTTCAAGTAAATCCTGCCCACACCATTGACAAAGGTGACTCAAATTTTGTACCATGTAACTCAACAGTTTTAAACATCATAACATGCTAGTTATATCTTCTCAGCATCTTTCTTCCTATGCAAAAATTGGCTAATACATTCCAAATGTTCCAGATGTTTTATGATCAAGTACACATTAGCCTGGCTAGCTATCACTCAGAAAGAGGCTTGTTAGGCAGCTTTTCACCATTAATTTTTTTTTGCTCAGATATTAAACAGCCTCATCCACCTAGATCATAAAATGTCTTCCCAGTCCTGCAGGCTGTTAAAATGTATTCCTGCAGACATTTACTGTAACATCTGGAAAAGGCTGTGCTATCATAACGACTTCAATACAGATTTCATCAGAAGACACATGGAAATTAAGCTGGGTTCACCCACTCCCTTGCAAGCCATTCCACTCTAAGCACATAAGAGCTGATTCCCACTGTTTCAGGGTCTGCACAAGTGGTGGTGCTCCACTTTGTTTGCATGTGAGTCTCCAGGAGTTGGGTCAAGATGCCTGGCTGGAGTTATACAATTTTTCCCATTCCAGCAATTCTGTCCCTGACTCTGGCTCTGCACATTTTTAATTCTTGAATGCCCCTGGGACCCCAGTGCACAATTCCTCCTCTGGTATTTGCTAGCATGATGAAATCATATTTTCTCACTAGAAACAAAGAAACACCAGGCCTGGCTGTGACTTATTTAACAAGTGGTTTAGGTCAGGACACAGTTCCAGTGTTTGTTTTAGGCTAATAAGGACTTGGTGCTCTCTAGTTATCACAAAATCACAGAATGGTTTGAGTTAGAAGGGACCTTAAAGTCCACCTCCCAACACCCCTGCCATGGGCAGGAACACCTTCTACTAGACCAGGTTGCTCCAAGCCCTGTCCAACCTGTCCTTGAACACTTCCAGGGATGGGGCAGCCACAGCTTCCCTGGGCAACCTGTGCCTGACCACTCTCACAGGGTAGAATTTCTTCTCAATGTCCAATCTAAACTTGCCCTCTTATTCATGAGATGAGATGAGATGAGATGAGATGAGATGAGATGAGATGAGATGAGATGAGATGAGATGAGATGAGATGCCCACTTCTTGTTTTCTGGTTGCCTTCACTCTGTGATGTGGTAAAAATGCTGCAATGAATTGCCCATGGTCCAATGCACTGATGTGGTTTAATGGTGGCTCACAAACTCACCAACACTGTTCCTGTGGCTCAAAACATGTGACTTTGGGGAGTTTGAAAGGCTGTTCCACACATAAGATACGTAGATTAGTGAAGGCAACATGAAATTTTGCAAAACATAGAATCAGATAATATCCTGGGATGGAAGGGATCCATAAGGATCCTTGAAGTCCAACTCCTGGCCCTGCACAAGATCACCCCAAGGAACATAGTGTGTGTCACACCATTAAAAACATGGAAATGTTTCTTCCTTAAAAAAAGTCTCCAATGTCACAAATCTGGTATTCTGAGTAAAGGTCTTTTCTTTTGGTGAAGATAGAGATGTTTTCACTCCCAAGTTTGATTTTAAGCCAGGAAGGACAGCAGTCCTTTTCATGAAAATTTAAAAACTGGGAAAGAAGTACAAAGTTTACAAATTCCTTTCAATGCTCCTCCTTCTTTTACCATCATTATTGGAAACCCACTGGACCTGAAACCTTTCTGGCTTCAAAACCAATCAGATGATATTTTAAAATACAGCCTTGAGAAGCAATCACTGAATTTATTCCCTTCTTTGCCTTGATTGTTCCACTTGGTTTTCTTCATGGTTTCCAATCCTCTGCCTTCCAGGCCACCCTTAAGCTTACTACCTACATTTTGTGAACACAAAGGACCCAGACTTCCCACTCATTTCTACAACTGGGTCACAGTCAATTACATATGCTTAGCCAAACCTCACAGGCTGTGCAAGGAGCTCTGCCTTGAGCCAAGTGCCACTCCTGATTCCCTTTGCAGATCCTTTCCCAGGGATGCAAAGCAGTGATGGAGGGGTGTCAGTGCCCCCACACACACTCTCTTGTACCCTCTTTGCAGGCCAGGCTGTTTGCAGAATGTAACTTTTAATATTCCTTCTCCTGGCAGGGAGCTTGGCCAGACCTTAGGGTTCATCTCTCCAACCCACTCTAGAAAACATTACAACATCTGCTTGCCAGTGAGGAGGAAAACCACAATACAGAAATCCCATCTGTTTTCTGTTGTGCTGGGAAACCAGAAGAGCCAGCTGGTTTTTCATGTCCCCAGATGCTGAGGAGCTCAGCACCTCACCTATCCATGCAGCAGGAATGGAGGGTGCCAGGGGCTGGCAAGGTTTGGTGGTGCCATGAAGGTCTTGCATGGAGGACTGATTCACCAGCCTCCTGCTTAGGTTCTCAAGACAGTTTCTCAAGGCTGTTTCCCCTGCAGACTTCTTGTGAGACCTGAACTTCTCCATGCACTCAGGAGTGGGGCTGAGACCCCCACCTGAGGCACAGACCTCTGTGATCCAGGTAATCCTCATGCAATGAAACTCTCAGAAGTTTCTTCTTGAAACTACAGCTCCCAAAGTTAGCTGAGCAGCTGAGAGGAAAACTAACCACTTCTAAGGCATTTTGTGACCAATCCCTGGTCCTCATTGTGTTCTCCTCTCTCTGAACAGCATATGAAGGGATTTCATGGAGGAGGAACAAGCACAATAGAGGTGCAGATGTTCCCTGAGGTGGGATAAAAGGAGAGACCTGCAACCTGTGTGCTGCTTTACTTCAGGCCACAGCTATAACAGGGTGTTCCTCTTCTACCTCTGGTATGCATCCTTGAGGATTATAAAGGTGATAGCTTTGGGAAAATGAGAGGATGTCTGTGAAGGACATCCAGGAGGGATGAAGAGGGATCTGTTTCAGTACAAGAACCTTCTCTTGTAGAAGGACTGAGGGACAACATATAAAGCTGTTGAGAGAGGTTCAGGACACACACAGTAATTGGGTCTTTAGCCAACATCTCTTGGGATATAATGTGACAGGAGACCAAGGGGAGAATGTACAATTTCAGGAAAGGGAAATCAAAGAGTTACAAAATGCTTTAAGCTTCCAAGGCTGTATTAGTCAGCTAGGGCCAGAGCAATGTCTCCAGCTCTATCCCAAGTTGGCCACAGTTTTAATCTTAGCTTATTCCCCAACCTGGCTGAGCACTAGTGAGTCCCAGACAACATCCAGGCATGGTCATACCAGCACAGGGCAAGGATCATTGACAAAGCTCAGTAGGGGTGAAGTAATCTGTTTGGGTGATAAAACCCATCTGGTTCCAAATTCTGTTGTGCCACTTGCCATGGCAGCCTGTGACCAGATCCATTTACCAGTCAAAGGCAGCCAAAGATGCAGGTATCTCAGGGCTGTGCACAGGCACTGGGGTTTAAAAAGAAGTGTGATTTCCAGCACGTGTCTCTCCCTTTGGCAGTGCCTGCTGGCTGGGCTGAGACACTCCCCTGTGAAACTCTTCAGGCTGCTGGGATGCTGAGATGCCAGTGCTCCTCATTTGGGCATGCCCACCTGGCCTTGCTCCATGTGCTCTGTCTCCAGTAGACCTTTCCCTCTTTCTCTGATCCAGCAGTTTTAAACACAAGTACAACAGAAGCTGGAATGGTACCTGAAGGAGCCCATGGCAGGAACACACTGGCCCATTAGTACCTCACACCTTCCATGACCAGTTTTGGTAGAAACAGCTCTCTGATGGGTTTTCTGCAAGTGAGAATAATGTAGTCCATCTGGAGGCTCCAGAGCTGGGATTTCAGCCCAGCAGCTTGGTCAAACTCCAAACAGAAAGTTCAGCCATAGCTGGGACACCATGTTTAAAGGATATTGTGGTTTTCCACTCTCAAGCACACTCTTTTGAAGTCCTGGTGTTACCAAGCACAAAGGACTGCAGGAGAATTAATTGTTGTTTCAGAGAAATGCCTTTCTCTGACTTTCTATGCCCATACATTCAGCATGTTTCAAAGGTGACTTAACCAAAATTTTCTGAGTTTATCAGGTCCAAAAATTTGGGATTATTATCACTAAATTAATTCAAATAGTGAAGTTAATTCACCTAGCTTCACAAGGAGTACAATTACTTTTTTTCTTCTAAGGTCCTAAATATAAGTGATCATTTAGTAGACTAATGCTGAACTTCTCTGGCAGTGTGCTACCTTAATCAGAGAAGATCTGGGCTATTTAACACAAGAATGAAGCATGTCCCTGATGCCAATTCATAAAGGGAATCCAGGGAATAGCTCAATGGCAGAGCTAGCATATCTAGGCAGATAGGATATTGTCCACCTTGGATGTTCTTGAAATCTCAACTCACTGCCAAAGTTTGCTGGAACTGGACATGGAGAAAAGGCAGCACCTGAAAGGCTGGAGGCTGGACAGACATTCCACATTCATGAAAGTGGAAGAATAATGTTAAAAAATATTTATATCCTCAGCAAAATAGGGTCCAAAATGCAGTTCTGCTGATTTACCAGAACTTGCCACCTCTCCTACAGCTCCTGGCTCTGAGAGGCAAACTCTGGCCAAGTTTGCTGGGAGATTTAGGATATTGCCTAACTCTGCCAGGCCTAAGCTTACCCTATGAGAGGCGCAGAAAATCCTCATGGGCTCTCAGATGCTCCTAATCTGAGATACATATATTGATTCTCACCCCTTGAATTCATTGTCCCATGGACTGATCCATCAGTTTTGTTAGAAAATTAAACACCCCAAATGCATCCTCTATTTTCCTCCATACCATACTGTCCTTCCCATCCTTTCATGTGCTGCTTGCACACCTATTTCCACTTTCTTACCACCTGTGGGCTGCATCCATCACAGTTCCAGATGCCTCTTGGCCCCTTGGATCCCTGTAAAGCATTCCAGAGGACTCCAGAGTGCCTGCCAGCTGTCAGTGCCTGGTCAGGGATATTCAGCACCTCAGCTTGGCCACCGTGCAGGAGGGAACTTGGGTCATTATCACCCAGCTCCCATCTGTTCTGCAAAGCCCATCTTCTCACTTTTTTAATCAAGAAAACAGTGTGGGAACATAAAGGATAAGGGAAAGGGGGAAAAAAACACCAGTCAGGGCATAAAATACAACTTTATTTTTACAAAATGTTCTTCTAGCTAATATAATACACAGTCCAAAGCACTTTACAAGGCAAACCCTCAAAAATTTTCTACCAAGTACCAGAATTCCTATATTCAGCTGGTGTAAATCATTGCTTCTGAGTTACACTGAGAGGCAGGTCACAACTGCCTAATTAAGCAGCTTCTCTTTGAGCAGAAAGTTAGATTTTATAGAAGTATAACTGTGAATTACTTTATATAGCCATTTGATGGAGAGAGAATGCAAGAAAAAAAATAAAAGCCAGGAAAAGCAAAAGGCTGCAGAAGAAAGAAAAGGGAATAAAATAAAGAAAGACAGAAAGAAAAAGTGAGAGAAACTAATTTATATATTTTGGGAGTTCAGTTCCTTTCATTGTGAAAGAATGGGAAAGTTTGGGAAGCCCAGACTAAATAACTCACAATGATAACAGGGTGATACCAAGAGCAGTAAAACTAATTTATTGGGCTGAGTTTATCTGATTCCAGGGAAAGTGAGCACTGCTGAATGCAGCTCTGACTGTGCCTGTGTCTGACAAGACACACAGCTCAGATGCAAAATTACATTAAGCAGATGTAGCCCATTAAGAAGCTGAGCTTGAAAATGTACTTTATCCTGTCAAGGCAAATCCTGGTTGAAAACTTGGGCCTTAAAAAAACTCAGAAAACAGAAAGATGTTCTATTTTGGGCTTTAATGCTTTAATCTTTTTTGTGTCAGTCATAGTTACAGGGTGATGATAAATATAAACCCACCTCCGCTGTATTTCTAACATAACTCCATCTCCTACCCTCAGCCAGAACAGAGAAAATCCCCTTAATATAAAACCCAGCAGAACCAGTCCTGGGCTCAATTATCACCCAGAGCTGGGTGAGGTTGGTGAGATCTCAAGGCAAAGCTGCTAACACACAAATCATGTGTTCCCACAGCCTGGGCTAAAATGTAGAGTGGCAGAGGAAGCACAGCTGGTCCATCCCTGCCTTGCACCTTCATCACAGGCAGTGCTGGGTTAGCTCATGTGTGGGGTCCCCAAGATGAGAAGATTCTCACTCTCTGCATGAGAGCTCCTGAAAATATGTGGGACATGGTGAAATGGAAGGAGAAAATGGATGGGATTCAAGATTTGTTGAGTAAAATTTGGTTGTGCTAAAAGAGGGTGTGTGTACTATTTAATAAAAGTGTTGGTGAACTCCCATACCAAATTTCTTTATATCTAGCCTATTTATACAACTGTATTAGTTATAAAATCAGAAAAGAACACTTGTTCTGGATTAAACCAAGCCAAAATATAAATCATGGGACTCAATTCTCACCACTGAATTTAGGTGTCTAATATTCTCATGTATTTCATCCATTCCACACACCACTGACAGAAATGTTCAGAAACACCAGCAAGATATCAAAAGGAAAGAAGGTCAATCTCATTACCCTGGCTAAGATCACTTTGAGGAGAAAAAGCATGATGTTGAAAGAATGGCCAGTGTCCTTCTAGGCAGGAAGATCTCTCAGTTTATCTAAATCTCTGAAGGTAAGCCTGGGCACTTAGGCTATTAACCAGATGATATAGAGTAATGGAAAATATTTTGCAAGGAGAAATCCTCTGCCAGCAGTTCAGTGTTCCTGTAAAACACAGTCACTGTATGGCATTCATTTTGTTCTTTGAAGTTTCTTTGTTTATGCTTTATTATCTGAAATATCCTCCTTAATGGCTGGGGGGGAAAAAGTTAGTTTGTACCAGTGCAATCATCAATTCAAGTCAAGTTCAGGGGCCTTGAGTCTGACATTTGATTGCAACTGTGAAGTGGACAGTGTGCTTGAATGGTTTGATTTTCTTTACAAACTCCATGAAAAGTAATTTTTAAAGTTTGCTTGGAATTCTATGCAAATCCCAAGATGAAAATGTTCCCTCTAATGGAGAGAAAAGGAAAAAGTAAATTTAACCAGCTAAATTCACATGTTTACAATGTTTGATTTCATTCATTGAGTTTCATTGTTTTATTTGGAAGTGTCTTTAAGCAATTTATGTAATAAAATAGATACCAGCTGTAATCATTTTGGGCATGAGAGTTACATAGGCTCATTTTTTGGTGCTAATAGCTCAGCTACTCTTAATAATTGATTAGCTTGGTTTATAACAAAACCAAACATCAAAACAAAAGGACCCCCATGACAAGCATCAGCCTAAGGATAAGCCCCACCTGACTTCCCACATCTGCTCAAGGGATATCTACATGAAAAGGGTTGCACCAACTCCCAGTAGACATAATTCATCTTATCCCAATCCCTTCTTTGGAGGCATTCCAGACTTCTACACTCTGAAAATATCTTTATTGCAGAGAGCTGAGAACAGCTTGCTCCAAAACCTGCCCAATGAATTCCTGCTGGGCAGTTCATCCAACAGCTTGTGGCTCTGTGCTGAGGTCCTGCTTAACTCAGAACCCCGCTTGGTGATTTGGGGCAGAATGAGCCTGATGGCTTTGCACAGCTGATTTTTGGGTGTCATCCAGTTTGCTGGCCCATGGTAGACATGGAAGAGCCTTTGAGACAAGTGCTGAAGGGAAGAAAATGTCCTCAAGTCCTTGCATCACAAGATGCAGGGGTGCAATTGAATTGCTTGAACATCAGCACTAATTGAAATACCCATGGGTGTCCTTTGGGTGCTCCTCTTCCAGCCCTGCTGGGCAGAGAATTCTCACAAGGACAGGGTCAGTCTGAAATGCCTCAAATGGCACCAGATGCTTCACTGCAAACTGCTGAGAGGAGTATTACCCAGGAGAGGAAAAGTTGTGTGTGGGAGTCAGGGCGAGCTGGGGAGTTATTGCTGTCTTAAATCAGGCCATTCTTTGCAGGTGTCATGTCAACAATTTTATGTCATACCCAAGAGCTGCTTCTGAAGTGTGGATGCACAGGGAGTTGCTTGCTGTCATCTCCCACTTCCCCCAAAGGCAAAGGTACTTCCAGCTCACATGCTGCTGGCAGCAAGGAAGGAAGCACCTGCAGAGGTGAGCCCTGGGTGGGGCTTTAATCTGTCTGAGCCATAAGAGGAGAGCAGAAGCTTAGAAAAGAAAACAGTTTTCCTGCCCAAGCCTGACCCTGGTCAGCATGTGCAGCACTTGGTAAGATTAATTGCATTTTGAGTGGAAAGCAGCTGCAGGTGGTGTGTGTTTTAGTGTCTGCAGGCAGCAGAGAAAGTTTGGGATCCCCCTGGGATGGACCTCGCTCACCTGGGGTGTTTGGCACTGGCACAGGCTGCCCTGAGAAGATGGGGATGCCCTGGAAGTGTCCAAGGCCAGGCTGGATGGGCTTGGAGCAGCCTGGTCTGGAGGGAGGTGTCCCTGTCCATGGCAGGGGTTTGGAATGAGATGAGCTTTAAGGTCCCTTCCAACCCAAACCATTCTGTGATTTGAAACATGTCTACCAGCTGGTTTCCTCTGATGATGACAGTTTGCTGTTATCAATGGCTTTCAGGATGACACAGACTACAGCATCTTTTCCTAAATTTCAAACTATTTTAGGGTAATTTTTAACTTGAAATTTAGGATGAGAAACTATGGAGAAGGAAGGATGCCTCTTAGAATAATGGATCTCAAATCCCTCTTTCTTCTGAAATAAGCATGAATTTTGAGAAAGCAGCCAATTCTCAAGGATGTTGAAATTTTGCTGTCACACACCCTAGAGCTTCAGACAAACACAGGATTGTGAGTACCCAACTTTACCTGGATTAGTTTTTATAGTTCCACCTTCACTCCAGTTCATCACCCACCACCACCAAGGAACACTCCAGACCTCATCCTGGACTGAACAAATTAGAAAATCTGAAAGAAACATGGGTCTCTATTTTTAAAAGCCCATTTGTCAGCAGTTACCATTTACTGGGATCTATTGGTAACTGGCATTTATAAGATTCAATTATCCAAGGCTTCCAGTGCTTTGGCCCTAATTCAGGAAAACTCCTATTCACACCTTTAGCCTTAAGCACATGAGCTGTCCATGTTTGAGCTGTTGCTGTGTCATGTGTCACAAAGTCAAACCATGAAAATTTCTAGGTCTGAAGCTCATCCTTACATCCACAGCAGCACTATTATGGGTCTGGTGGTTTTCTCCTAAGCTCTGCAGTCCTGGCAGCATGTCCCTTGATACCCCAGCTCCTGCAGTGGTGCAGCTGCCTGACACCCTCTTCTGCCTTAAGAGGAATTTCAATGTGGTTCTGGTAAATACCTTGAAAAATTCCACTTAAAACAGCATAAAAAAAGAAAACTTTCCACACAGCCCAGAAAGGATCTTTGAAATTTAAAACTCATTTAATTTACAATACAGACAAAACACCATCCACTTATTCTTAGCAAAAGAGGAAGTAAAACCAATCCACAATGTATTCTATTGTTACTATTTTTATTATTATTGTTGCTCTCACAATTAGAAAACACAGCTAATGCTGCTTCCAGGAACAGAGGGTAATTTGTACTTTAGATTAATAAACCATAGCTCTGCTGAGATATTTAATCAAACTCTGACTGATAAACTGCTCCTGAGAGGAAAACAAAACAAAACATGTTGTACATGTTAAAGTCATTAATCTCAGGTGGATTTTAAGTTTCCTGTTCTTCCTCCCTCTCTCCCAAATCTTGTTTTCTGCTCCATCTCTCTTGCAGAGGAGAAAGTCATGCCTGTGATAGCTCTGATCTGCTCTTGGGAGCAAAACAACCGTGTTTCAGAGCTGCAGGGAAAGGCAAATCCCTTGTCACAGGGTGGAGTTCTTGACCCCAGGACTGAATTTTCCTCTTGTTCCCCCTATTCCCAGAGCCTCCTCTGAGCACCTTCCCCAAGCAGGTAGCCCTGAGCTGGGCAGCACAAGCTTGTCTCACTTGGAGGATGATAATGTTGTCTGCAGGGATCTGTGTTCTAGCAGGAAGAGGGATGGTCCCTCAGGGACTCTTTCATCACTTTCCTGACAGAGACACTTCTAACTGTACTCAGATTTTTTTCTTCCTCCCTCACTCCTCTTCCCCTCACCAAGGGTTTTTCTAGCTGCATGTGAAATATTGTGGGCTGCCTGCTTCAGTATAATTAAGATACTTTCTGTTTTTGTGGAATAAAATACACAATCAGATAGGAGTTTTTATAATGAATGGCATTTGCCTACCTTATGGAGAAACCTACATGATATAAAACTGGAAGGGGTAAGGATGGGGGGAATTAATAAAAAAATGCAAAGCCAGCCATATGTATACAGGGTCCAAAACCTCAGATTTGAAAATAGCATTAAATCCAAACTGCTTTATTAAATCATAGATTTTTTTTTTCAAATTAAAAAATACTATGAGGCCACCAGCATAACACTCTTCAGGATAGCTTGGCTGTTTCCATCAGGAGTAATGGTGTAAAGCAGTGGAATAATAGTGTTTGTGGGAATAAATCAGATGTATTTTGCCAGCTAGTGTAAATCAACAGTGCTGTGTAGTACAACAAGGACCTGGGCCAAATTATATCAGCTGTTGGGATGTGGTAAAACTTGTTCTAAGAAGGGAACTACAGCATCACCTGACAAAGACATTCACAGTAATTAAAGCCATTTTCTGCAGCAGCTGAAGGATCTCAGTGTACCAGACCAAAGCCTTTCAAACTGCTTGCTGAAGGCCTGAGAAAGGGGTGATGTACTTTCCTTGCAAAGCTGGTTTGTGACAAATGTTCTCCCAAATATCTTTCACATGGCACATGCACAAAAAATTACAGAATCATAGAATGATTTGGGTTGGAATGGACCTTGGAGATCATCCAGCTCCAACCCCCTGCCATGGGCAGGGACACCTTCCACTAGACCAGGCTGCCCCAAACCCTGTCCAACCTGACCTTGGACACTTCCAGGGATGGGAAAAAAGAAATTTCTTCCTAACATCTAATCTAAACCTACCTTATTTCAGCCTAAAGCCATCAAACTGAGCAGGTGACCCTAGCTGGCTGGATGAAGCAGGCCTGTGTAACAAAGGAGGTTTATCAGACCTTGCCCTGTGCATGACTCACCTTAGTGAGCACATCACCCTGGCCCACTCCTGATACAGTGCAGCTGCTCCAGAGAAGAAAAGGGCCTGAAGTTTAGAAGTTATGGCAAAGGCAGTGTAGAACTGTTAACTCATAGACTAACAGCCTAAGGCGTGGGCTGGGGCCATGCAGACTCTTTTGTCAAAGAAGCAAAGTTCAGATGAAGCCCATGATGGATTATCTAGAGAAGCCAGCAGAGATTTTTAACATGGTCATCCCAAATGGCAAAACTCCAAACAATTCAGCCATTTCAGGTAAGAATCTTTGGTAACAGGCACCTGTGGCATGAGATGACAAAGTCTGAGTTACCACCATGGCTGAAGTTCTGCTGTGGGTTCATTTCCCACCTGATGGACCTGCAGATGCCTAACTGGTTTACTCACTGCTTTTAATTCCAGGTGATGATTTCTTCTGACATGACAAAGCCAGTCAAGGATCACAGGTCTGACATGGGAGGAGTGAAACGCAGCTGAACACAGTGGATGTATAGACCATTTCTTCCTTTTTACTGTTTTTTCACCAAGCAGAAAGACTCGTGACATCAGCAAGGGAGCAAGAAAAAGAGTCATTACAGAATGGCATTGAAATGCTCAGATTGTTCTTTGGTCAGAACATTTGTGCCTTGTTGGCTTCATCAGAAACTGGAAATAAAAATAGAATTCCTTAAAAGAATGAGAGTAGATGGTTTCTTTACATATCAAATGAAGCCAGATTCTGGCATGGGAGAGCAGTGGGATTTGTGCCACCAGCCTGTCTGCATGTCAGCCCAAAGACACCCACCACTCATCACACTGCACTGCAGAGACGTTTCAGTCCATCAGCTTTTATGGGGTGACAATAACACAAACCACTGACAAACTGTGAAAGGTCTTTTTTTTGCCTGCTCAGAACTGGGGGAGGGAAGGAGGCAAGGAGACCAAACCCATCACAGCAAAGCAAAGTAGCTGGAGTGAAAAAATACCTCTAATTTTGCTCTTTTAGCACATGATGCTTTTCTCCTCCAGCTCCCCAGGGCTGCTCACAGACATGTCAGAGGCAGTTGCGCCCTAGGGAGTGGCTGAGCAGGAAAAAAAGGAGGATTTGGAGAAAGATTGCAGTGTTACTGACATACTTCCCCTTAGGAAAGTGGCAGAGTCTGTCTACATTTGTGTAGGAGTGATTTTTGGCTGCTCACAGCATTTTACATGGGGTTGGGGTGCCCAAGAATGATCTGAAACACATCAGAAGCTCTGCTGCCTTCTGTTACTGGAGCACCACCCTTCTCCAACATCACTTTCCATAATCAGTATACAGGGCTGGATGACCACTAAAAAAAAAACCAAACCAAAAAATATCCCCCCCCAAAACCCCCAACAAAACAAACAAAAAACAAAACACCAAACAAAAATTAAAACACAAACAAACAAAACCAACAAACAAAACAACAAGCAAAACCAACAAGCAAATAAGGGAGCCTAGGCAATGTTAAAACCTCCACTGCACAGCAACTCCTCTCCATGTGCAGAGCCAGAAACCAACCACCCTTGACATGAGAAGTGTGAGTCATGTTTGTTACTAAGCTCCTCAGGGGCACTAGGAAATATTACGAAAAGAGTGATCTTGGCTAATTCTGCCCAAAATTAAGAGGCTGGGAAGGCAGGGAATAAAGAAATCTATCCAACACCAGTGAGTGCCTCAAACCAGGCTCTTTCCCCATCCTTGGTAGGAAAATCAGAATTGCTTTCCAAGTAGAAGAGTGAAACCATAATCTAACATTTTGCTGTTGCACCAGTAACTTCAGCATTTATTTCATACTATTGTTAATGCCTGTTTATAATATAAGGATATATTTATGTAGGAAGTAAAGTAGATGAAAGCACAAGATATAAATATTTCTGTATATCTGCATACAAAAGAAAATATGTACAGCCACAGTTAGTGGTTCTCTGGTGTGTCAGGGCAGGGCCATGTGAAGGACTGACACATTCCCATTCCTTCCTGCTGGGAATAGCTGCTGACATCCATGGCAGCCAGGGCTGCTCCATTCTCTGCAGTTTCCTGAGGCTGGACCAATGGTTTTGTGAGGGAAAAAGCCATATTTCCCCAAGGACTTGATGGGTCAAAGTGGAAGAATGTCAGTGACTAAGGGTATCACACCCAAACAGCAAAGAGATAGAGAGCAGGAGCTTGCTTTTTTCTTCACTTTCCACTGGACTTGGACTTCACTTTGTTATTTTATCCTAATGGCTCCACTACTGTCTTGTGGACCCCATAAAGTCCTTCTCAGACTACCCTACTCTCACTCCCTCCAGGATTCCAGGGGATTTCTTTTTCATGGCTGAATTTTTTCCAGCCTGGACAAATCAAGGACATATTTTCCTTCAGCAATGAGATCAAAGTCACAGACCTGTGTAAAAGAAAGATTAAAATTAGTTGTTCATTTCAGGGAATTGACATGAAATCTTCCCACTTTTATCACTCCAAGTGGATGATTCCCTGCTGAAAATCGAGTCTTTGGCAACAAAGGCAGTTGTTGCTGAAAAGTTGTAGCATTTTCCCTTCTGGGATGGTCCAAATGGAGACTCAGTATCTGTGCTGGAAGGCATAGGCAGGTGTGAGCCTTAGTTACTGTCAAACAAATGTTGTTTTTTTCCCCCCCAGGGAAAGTTTCTGTATTTATTTCTCAGGATACTAAGGCACTTGATGGCTGGACATCATTGGCAACCGTAGAAAATATTTTGGAAGAAGATATCATCCCACATGAGATTTTGTCTTCTCAGAGAGCATTTTATTGGTGAGGGGGAAATATTTGGGTGGGTTTGTTGCTTTCTGGGAGGTTTTATTTACGTTCTTATTTCTACTGGTGCGATTGCTGCTTTTCCTCCTCCCACCTCTCCCCAAGTGTGTGTCTTTACAAGATAGACGATGCCTAGTGAAGGAAAGTTTTCTCTGAGCAGTGCTGGGTGTCTCAGCTCCCAGGTGGGCAGAGGAGGGTTTTCACTTGCACACGTATCTCTCGACAGTCCTCTCGCACTTTTTGCAGGTGACGTAGCAGCACCAGTGGTACTTGCAGTGGCAGCGCTCCACCACCTTGTCCATGTAGGGGTTGTAGCCTCTGCCACAGCACATCAGGTCGCAGCTGTCACTCCCGTTGGAAGTCTTGTTGCATTGTCTGCAAGAAGGAAAATGCTGTGAGTGAGTGCAGATTCCTGCAGGGTCTCCCAACTGTGTGGTGTTGTGTGTTGGGTTAATGTGGCCAGAAATGTGTATTCTATCACCATCTGTTGAAGCTGGGTGGGGCAGTGACACTTATCTGTGTGGCACATATTATCTGCTAATGGGCCATCTTTAAAACCAGCTGAGGCAATCATCTTTATCTTTTCCATGACCCATCCTCCCTCCAGGAAGATATCATCTGCTGCTGGCCCATTCAGTCCCACTGTGTGACTGATAAAATTACATCATCCCACTGGGAGATGCTCCAGCCAGGGGGAGGAGCCAAGCCTTTCCTACCTAGATAAAAACTGAGATTTTGGACACCAAGATACCATCTTTCCACTGGATTCCAGAGGAGAAGCCATACCTTTCCACATCATCCCTGGACCTTCAGAGGAAAACTGCACCTTCTACAGGAGCACTGCTTCAGCTGAACCACATCTGCCACTGCAGGAGGATGCAGCCACCATTTAATGGGACTGCTACCAACACCCTGACTGACTGACAGAGTGTCAGGTTGTATTCTGACTCTGTCAGTGGTTTTGGGATTGTTCTTTGTAATACTGCAGTTCTATTTTAATTTTACTAGTAACGAACTGCTATTCCTAATTCCCAATCTTTGCCTGAGAGCCCCTTAATTTCAAAATTATAATAATAATTTGGAGGAAGGGAGTTTACATTTTTCATTTCAAAGAGAAGCTCCTGCCTGTATTAGCAAACACCTGTCCTTCAAACCAGGACATGTTGCAGTGGCAGCTCTGCAAGGCACTGGGTGAATCCAGCATAGCCAGCACCCAGCCAACAGCTCCCTACTCCTGCAAGGGAGCCTGGGCTGCATCACCCAAACTGCTATGATACCCAGAATAACGTTAATCTCCTGTTTTGACTCACTTTGGGCATGGCAGGATCCAGGCTGCCACACAAGCAGACAAGCAAAGCTATTGGGATACATCCACAATAAAAACTAATCATTCCAAACAACCTGTGTTTCCAGGCAGGCTCCAAAACTAATTTAAAGGAGCTGCAAGAAGATGACACCCTAAAGAACAAACACTGGTATTTGTCCTCCACTGCCTAACCTGAAAAGGGTGAAGGAGGAGCCCTGCAGCCAGACAATATTTGAACAGGCTCCATGCCAAGGATCCCAGGCTGGGAAGAATCCTGGCAGGCTGTTACAGCCACTAAGCAGCACTGATCCCATCAGGGGAATCACAGCCAATTCCAGCAGGGCTGGACTCTGCTCCTTTTTGCCTTTGATTTTCTCCCAACACAGCATGAGCAGCTGGGTGTTTGGCCCCAAAACACCCTGAGTCCTGACCCAGGAGCAGGCAGTGTGGCAGGAGCACAGGGTAGGATGACAAGCCACCAAATATCACACAGACTTTCACTGCTTGTTTTGCTTCTGCTTTTAATTAAAGCCAGGCTCAGTGGGATAACTCAGCTGTTGTGCTGGGCTCCCTCATTTTGTCTGCTTGCCGGTGACTGGCTCGAGGTTTTCAGAAGCAACTCCTGAACTGAGGAATCTCTTCATTGATCCATTGATTACCATTTCACGTCTGTCCTCAAAAAACATCTACCCCATTTCCAAAGTTCTCCAGTATTCACTGGACATGGAGGTGCACCAGGCATTGAATTTTGAATGACACCATTTCTCCACAGACTGTAAAGACAGCCCAGGATGGGAGTGGTGCTGTTTGGTCACATCTTGCACTTTTTTGGTATGTACCCAACACCATGGGGCTGTGAACTTGATGGAGTTTTGAAACTGCTGTAAGAAAGGTGGTTTATTGAGTGGGGTAATTACTCACATCTCTCCTAAATCTTATTCTGTGTGGCTATTTTTTGTCTGTTGTGGACAGAAACACTCCAAGGCTGCTTTAGGGCAGGAAGAGGAGAGAGGAGCATAAGTTAGAACCTTAAATTAAGCAACAGTTAATAAATGAAAATAAATCCATGAGAATTATAGGAATTTCTCATGAGGTAATGCTTCAGGAGAAGTTATGGGATTAGTGAAGTGTTGAGATCTTGCTCTTCCTCTTGTTTAAGTTTTTCTGCCTCCTGTTTGTTATTCTGATTCACATTCCACTCCAGGTTCAGTGTTTAAAGGACCCCCAGCTCACTCTCATTCAGGAGTGTGTGTAAATATTTGCAAACCTTTGAAAGCCTCCACTGAAGCTGAAGTGTGCAGCCACACTGGATGTGTTTGCCTAATGCTGAACCAAAGGCCTTGTCAGTGCCCCCGTGAGCTGGGGCCCCTCCACAGAAACCTCCAAATGACTCCTCATAAATGAGTTAATAAATTCATTTAGTATTCAGAGGAAAGGTTTAAATATAGGTGTGTTGACATTAGAAGAGAGGATGGTATTTGTCAACTTTCCTCAGCTTTGCTAGTGGATGGAAATGCTGTTTCCTGGAGGTTCACCTAGGGAGAATGGGGCACTTCATGCTGGGAGTCACTAAAATGCCCAGGAAGAGGAATATAGGTCCAGCTCACCACTGAGGACACTCACTGCCCAAACACACAAAGCACACAACAGTGATATTTAACCCATTCAAACAGAAAGCAAAACTCTTCTATCTGCTGTACTGGGACCTGGCATTCTCTCTTTCCCTCCATCCACTCCTGTGGTTTGCCAAAAAAAAAAAAAAAAAAAAAAAAAAAAAAAAGTGAATCTGGGAGGAGATATGCCTTCCCATATACTTTCCCCATTGCTCACAGCCTGAAGCAAGGAAAGGAAGAAAGAAAAATCTTATTAAATAAATCCTCAAGCTTCCCTCAGTTTGGTATCAGGAAATGGGGACATTTGGAATGTTTTCACCCCATCATAAACCCATATGGGCTTCTAGAAAACTTTCCTGACAATGCCACTAAGCAGAGATTTTGTTTTCTGTTTTAAAGCACAGGCCTGGATCTGAAATAGATTCATTTTTCATTAAACAAGAAGCAGCAGGTAGTTTCTCAGCCAGTGGGGGAAGCCAAAGACCCGAGTTCACCCACAGAAGCAGCCCTGAGCCTCGGCTTTCAGAGCCACAGATGTGATCTCACCAGCTCCCCACTGATGGGTTAAGTTCAGTCTCATTTGTTTTGGGCCTGGTCCAGTGCAATTGCAACTGAGAGAGCTGCTCTCCTCCTGAGCCTTGGGAGAAAACACAGAGGGAGGAGATTGCACCGTAACAAAACTCTGAGACCTCTAGAAGCACCTGGAATTATGCTCCAGTCGTAATCCCAGCCAAAGTTCTGGCTCAAGAGCAGGCTTTTACATTGTCACAGGGCTTTTTTCTTCTTTGAGAAGGGAGAAGGTCAGCAGTGCTGGCTGGACAGATCCCCCTCAATATGCCTGTCCAAAATGTCCCTGCACTGCAATACCCCAATAACCCAACCCAGCTCAGCATGGGGGTGGCTCCTCAGCAGAGGTCCTGAAGGACACCCCAGAACTTCTAAGAGTCTTCCCCCAGATGGAGAGCAGAGATTTTAATTTTAAAAGCTAGAGGGAGATCATAGAATTATTTAGGTTGGAAAAGACCTCTAGGATTGGTGAAGTCTAACTTGCAATGTCACACAGCTTTGTTGTGAGTCCCTATTTACCCTGTCCCAACAGAAGGTAGAATTATACTTATTTTTGGTTGCACAGATGGCACCTGGGATCCAAACTGAGGCCAACTCTGTACTGTCACCCAGGATTATGGCATATGATGAGATACCCACTGGAACCTCACTCCATCAGTACTACTGATAAAGACTTCTTTATGAGGACATGAAAGTCATTCTGGGCACAGAAACTGCCTTCCTGGCCAAGTGCATCTCCCCATGGATGAGGGCAATGCTGTTACAGCAGCAAAACATAAATCTGAGCACTTTCTGTAGTCCTTTTCTCATTCACAGCCAGCAGCTGGGCTGATGCATTAGGGATGATGGAAGGGATGTTCCTTCCTTGACATCTCATCCCCTTGGCTGTGTGATGCCCTCAGCCCTTTCTGACCACAGGGAAACCATCTGCCTTCCTGAACTGCAGCATCCCAAACCCCAGAACACAGTGCTGCTGTGTAATTTTTTTTCTCTTTTAAAACAAATTCCTATTTATTTCTTTGGTGCTTCTTGCTCAAGTAATGTCAAGTACTACAGCAGTATATAAAGGAAAGAAAGAGAAAACTAATTCAATTCCCTCAGGAAATATATAACACAATGGACATTCCTAAAAATACATCAAGGTCACAGCTTCGTGTAAGATTTTGAGGGCAAAATCTTATCTCCTTTTAAATTGCATTCTCATCCACAAGGAATGACTGGAGACTTGACACTAAACAACTGTACAAGAAAGAGTTATCAATAGCATATGTCAGTGAGGAGATGTCCAGAGAGACCCTGGAACCAGCCTGTATTTTCATTAATGAGGAGTTGAGAGTGAGCTTAAAAATTTGGGGATAATGCTAGGGAAGAAGGAGTTGAGGACATTTTGTGACAGTGGATTAAAGTGCAAAGTAAGCAAAACACTTTGAGAGAGATCCAGCTAAATGTGGGAATGTTCCCAGGGGAGCCAGAAGAGAGGGTCAGAAAGTAGAAAACAATGAAAGAACTGGTTTAGAGAAGTATGTTAAAAGAGGTGTCTTCCCCTCCATGAAAGATTATTGTTACAAGGAGAGAGATAAAATATTCTTTATGTGCCAAGAAAAGAGGACAAGAAATTACTAGTTTTATTTTAGGTTATGTTTAGTTTAAATTTTGATTAAGAAAACCCTAACACTGAGAATAGTAAAACCCTGGAACAGGTTGTTTAGAGAAACTGCTTTTAAGAGCAGAGCAGAGAAATGTCTTCAGTAACAGCCTAGAGGGTGTCAGTTCAATCTTGCTCCTGAGAAGATCAAGGTCCATAGAAAATCATTCCCAGACCAATAAATCATTCCCAGACCAATTTTCTCTAACTTAAATGCCATTTGGTTGCAGTGGGATTAAATATGTTTGAGAGAGCTCGATTCATTATCCACTGCAATTTTACTGTGTGAAATTATTCTTTGCACAAATATATTCATTATTCACAAACCTGTTCAGGAAACTTTGTGATCAAATTCAGGTCACTCAAAGTAGAATGAGTCAATCTTCCCCACACATTAACTAAGATAACAAAAAAAGGCACAGCTGGCCTAATTACTGAAATGGGCACCAGCTGCAAGAATGTTGCCCTGGGAAGGAAGGAATAACACCTAAATAAGGTGGGAGGAATAGAAAGCTAATGCTTTTCTGTCTTTCATGAAATCACAGAATAGTTTGGTTGGAAGGAACCTTTAAAGGCCATCTAGTCCACCTGCCCCTATGTACAAGGACATCTTTAGCCAGAACAGATTTTCTCCAGGTCTTCTGGGATACTCACAAAAGCATTATTTGCTATTTCTTATTCAGAATTTATCTGATCTCATCAAAAAAAGAGTAACACATCTGATAACTGTTCCAAAACCAACTATCATTGAACACATTATAACTTACTCAAAGCTTATTTTATCCTGTGCCCTCACTAACAGAAACTAAAAGAAGTTGTAGCAAAAAAAAAAAAAAAAAAAAAAAAAAAATCAAATGCTGTTGTCTACCAGTAACTACTACTCTTCCCCAGCTACATATGAGTGCTTCTGCTAAAAAATTACATTGCCTACATAAAGAAAGAATCACAGAGTGGTTTGGGTTGGAAGGGAACCTTGGAGATCATCGTAGAGAGCATCATCGAATGGAATCATTAAGGTCAGGAAAAACCTCCAAAGTCATAAAGTCCAACCCTGGGCTCAATACCACCAAGCCCTCTAAACCATATCACAAAATGCCATGTTCACTCATTTTTTAGACATTTCCAGGGCTGGTGACTTCCCTGGGCAGCCTGTTCCAATGCTTAGTGAATCTATCACTGAAGAAAATCTTTTTAATCTTGAACCTGAACCTCTCTCAGTGCAACTTGAAGCCACTTCCTTTTGCCCATGCTCAGCCAACTTCATGCATGTTCATATCCAAGAAAGCACACCAGCCTAAGACACTTGTGGCTAATATCTCATATTGCAGTGAAGAAAGGATGTGTGAGCAAGGGGCAGCCAGCAGTGGCCACGCTCACACTGTTTGCTGCAGCCCAAATTCTGCAGCCTAACTGAGCTCCTTCCCACATCTGGCTTGATTCCAGACTGCTCTGGGAAAGATCAGTGATAAACAGCTCTGTTATCTCTGCAAGGTCTCAGGGGCTGGATGCTTTTGCATGCATGGCAGAATTTCCCTTTCACTGGATTCATTGAGGAGACTTAAACAGCCTTTGAAACATGATACATTGCACCCTACTTATAAAGAAGATTCACATTTCTGCCTATTTTCTCACAAAAGAGATCTCAATTTTATAATCTGCCATTATTTTTCATTTACTCAAAGCTGTCAGTGATTTTCTCAGGCAGGAGCAACTGAACTACTTTGCCAAGGGATGAAAAAGCGCTTTTGTGCAAGAAATCTCTGAGAAGGGGAATATTTACAGTTTTTCCCAGTGGCTGATTTGTTGTATTGAAAGTTTTGCTTGCAGCTTCACAGATCTGCTTCTTTAGACTTTTCTCCAGACCATTTTTAATTGGTTATAAAAGTGTGAAGGTAATATATAAGCACAGAGTTTGGCTGGAGTCAATGTGGCAGTAAGCCTTGTTTGCAGGAGATTTGGATACCTGTTGCAAAAATCAGCTCCTTAATCAGCTTTTCAGCACTTCCAAGAGGCACCAAGCCTCAGGCTTGAGTTTAGTTCCCTGGCTTTAAAATCTGGATATACCCTGAGCACTTTGAGTCATGCAGATTTCCCAACAATTTCTAAATTTCAACAAGCTAAGAAAATCCAGTGTCTTAGAAAATATTTCAGGCTTGCTCTGAAGAAGGCTTTGAAATCCTTTCAGGAAAGACTCTGAAATGCTTTTGAGTAACTGGGGGCTCGTTTTCTGAGTGGATTTTCATATGGTTCATCTACAAAGAAATTCCCTTTCCTGCCTGAAAAATACACAATAAGTCTACATAACATGATCCCTCTACATTAGAGGGATCACCAATTAGATTATCCCTTCCACCCACCTGGCAGTGTTTCCTACAGCAGACAGTGAAATCCAACACACCCAAGGTGCTGCAACTTAACCATCCAGAGCACTTTGAGCAAGAACCAGACCTTGGGGAGAGGCAGGAGGGAAAGGACTGTCCCTGGATGTGCTGCAGAACTGCTCATTCCTTGTCACAAAAATGCATCACTGTGGATATTTTAATCAAGGAGCAGGAAAAGGGGGTGTTAATGGCATATTCCCCCCTCCAAATCCCTTTGGAGGCAGAAAGCAGGGATGGAAAATACTGAAGATGCCCAAAGTCTCCTGTGGACATAGGGGACTGCACTGGAACAGCCCAGGTGTGCACTGACCTCTGCACCCAGAAAAAGGCCAGAAAGGAAATGGGAAGGTGGTTGAAGACAGAGTAGACAAAATGAGGGATCACAACAAAAATAACTCCTTTTTTACTTCATTGCTATGACTGGCCTTAAAAACTAGACTACTTGGGAACAGCAGGATCTACCTCCAGAAAATTTTGATGTGCATAAAGATAAAATGTTCAAATGCCCCCAGGACAAGACTCATTCAATGAAATCATGTTTGAGCTGTTCCCATGTGAGCATTTTTACATCTTCCTGAAGTAAGCATGAAGCACATTTTGCCATTCCCTCTCTCTAAGAGCATTCCTTTTGTGATCCTTCTACCTTATCCCTGTCATTAGGCATTATCTCTGCAGCCCTGTGGCAGGCTGGAACAGAGCCACCACATTTAAAATGCATTTAGGCACCCTCTCCATGAGACAAAAACTGCAAAGAGAAAAAGGCATTGATGGGAGGAGGAGACCAGGGAAGATCCCTTCCCTTTCCCTGCTCTCCCCAGGAAGTGTGGACCAATCTTCCAACACCCTGTGTGTATTTTACATTTATTTCCTCTAGTAATTTTTTCAGGAAAGGAGTTGCTGTGGCTTGTATTACACATGCCAATTTTGAGACACCAGGCATCTTCTCAAGAGGCTGCAGATGGACTGTAATGAAAACAAGCCCAGCTACACATGACCTTAAAATGAGTGATGCCTGAAGCTCAGCACAGGACTCAGCCCCCTCCCCTCCCATGGCCAGCACCATCTTGCACATCTGAGAATGAGGAGGATTTTCTGGCAAGTTCCTTTTGAAAGCCATCCCCTCCTGCCTTAATATCTTGGTCTTTAAATCCTCACTCAATCTCACTTCCTGTGGACCCTGGGCTGGCAGGTTCACAGTCGTGGCTGTCGTCCAGCTCGAGATAAACGGACGCCTGCAATGCACATTTTCCTTTCCTCAGGAGGAAAAAAAAGAACATTCAGGACCTTGACATATTTTTCATCCCTAGACTGGATAAAAAGTTGAAATCTGCTGTGAAATAAGATTAAATGAAGAAGTCACACCTCCCTGTCCCTTGAAAGGATTTCAGCTCATGGAAAATGTTTCACTTGGCAAATCTGTAATGAATTCAACTTTGCTTTGACACAACCTGTTCATTTAATGCAATTCCTATAAAATTAATTTCCAAATAATCTCCACCAATTTTTTTCCTTGCAAAACAGATAGGCAGAACAAAGAGGTCTTTTTCAAGACACAAATACGTAAAAATCCATATAAATCCACAAAAACTCGATTTCCACTCAGCTGGCATTTTCCTTCAGACACCAGTTTCCATAGATGCTTTTTCCCTGCTAAACATCTTCACCTGGTAATTAATGCTCCACTCCTGAATTGGTGATAGAGGTCAGGCTGGAGTTGCCACCACAGAGCTGCCAGATCAGTGCTGCTCTAGAGCAGTCCAGCCACTGATGCCAGAGGATGCAGGACATCCACTGCCATAAAACTTCAGGGGACAGAACAGACAGTCTTGTCTCACTCAGCTGTCTTATCTGCTGATCAGCTCCACCAGTTAAATGCTGATGCAGAATCACAGAATCATTTAGGCTGTAGAAACACTCCAAAATCATCAACACAGCACAGCCAAGCCCACCACTAACCCACATCCCCAGCTGCCACATTCCCACTGGCATATATTGTTTATCTTGTCTGCATTTGGATAATTTCATTTCAGCAAAATCTTCTCTCCACTCAACCATAATGGTCCAAATACCACTATGTCCACTACATTAAAAGGAAGGCATCCCAGAAAAGGCCAGGCACATACTCCTTGCCACTTGCCTGAGCCTCCACCACAAAATAGCAGAAAGAGCAAAGAGGAATTATGGGAACTATCTAAAGGAAGGTAAACCAACAAGATAGCAACTAAAGAGAGAGGTTGAAATCCAGCCATTGCAGCCACCTAAAAAAAAAATTAGGAAAATTCTGGTATCACACACGTTTTTGACAGTTGATAGATCAGCTCTAGAGAGATCAGATGTTTGCCCACCTAGATTGCTGAAATGTTGAATTAGTTTCTCTTGGAGGAAATTGAACAGATGATGGGAAGGGAAAGGCATGTCTGCTGCCTGTGAAAGGGGTCAGTCCTGTATGCTGCCCAGTGTTGGCTGGGCTTGACCACAATGACCTTAAATCCCTAATATTAATGCAATAAAGAAACTCCTCTGCAGAGTCATAAGCAATACAAACACACCTGGACCTTCAATATGCAGTAGAAGAAAAAAAAAATTAAATATAATCTTTGTAGTTTGGGGAGGGTAGATTTTAAGGCAACCTAGGAATGTTGGTTCTAACTGAGTTAACATTTGCCTACTTAGGGGAGCCTTAGAGTGACAACCCTTCTAATCAGCAGTGACTGCAAGAAATGACTGAGACTCAACACAGTATAAAGCAAGCTTGATCCTTGCAAGTTTCCATGGAGGTGAGCTGCCCAGGGAATTTTGAAATGTATCTTGTGCCTGACTGGGTAATGGAAAATGTGCCAGCAAGCCCTGTATTGGCCACAGCCATCACTAGCAGGGTTAGGCAGTGGTAAACCATATTGTATGTTAGAGATGTGCTTCACCTGCAGGTATATGTCACCTCCTGGACTGCCCCTTATTCATACATGTTCCCCTCTTGCCCTTCCCTCTTTGGGGGCAGAGCACAGTGACACCCCCTGCAGAATTCCTCACCTGTCCTGGGTCCCATGTGACCCCACTTTCTCATTCTTCATGCAGAAGTCAGGAGAGCTCTGCAGGTAAATCAGCTCTGTCTCTTTGACTGGCCTGATATCGATATCCTTTGGCACGAGGTATTTGCGTGTGCCCATGGGCCGGTGAACAACCTTGGTGGCAGATAAATATTTGGTTTTGAGGTCCAGGGCAATGTCTCGCAGCTCCTGAAGGCCTTTCCAACAGGTCTTGATGGAGCATGACCCAGAAACTCCATGGCACTTACATTTCATTTCAAGAGAGGCTTTCAAGACCTGCAAAAAGGAATGCAGGAGTTAGGAAATGCCCTTTTCTCACCTCCAAACATCCCACAATTGATAGATTGCTAATGAAGGTACTTCCTAAGCAGGAACTGCTATAGGAAAGTACTGCTGTTCTCATTTCTGCACAGCCAGCCTAGAGCAGCTACTTTGCAAAGAGAATGACATCCTACAGCTCTTTGGTGACCACTGTCAGTCCAGGATTACTTTCTCAAGGGCCCCTTTGCAGCCAGAAGACAGAAGAGGATTTTGAATTTTGATTAGATATCTATATTGGGCAGCATTCCCACACTGCAGATTCCTAAGGAGATGAATATCAAAGCATTCCATAAATAGATAATAAACATAAATTTCAACCTCCAGCAGCTTTGGTAAGAGAGATGTCATGGCTTTGTTGAGTTCAGTGCACTCTCACCCTGCCTTTCTGCTGGTCATGGGGCCAAAACAGCCTTTTACTTTGATTCTGCACTACTCTCATTTCAGTGGGACTTGGCAGGATGCTGCCAGGAGGGGCTGAATGCACCAGCCAAGGCAACACTATGTCCCAAAGAAAAATTTGCCCTTTGCAATTGAAACAAAACCTCAAGACGTTACAAAAATAAAATATTTTTTTTTTTTTAAAGCCACCCAAACTCCACACAAACAAACTGAATAGTAGAAAAGAAAAAAGCCATGGAGGGAAAGTTCAGCATGGTTGTGCTCTGCAAAGGTGGACTCAGCCTGTAGCTACACAGCAAGCTCCCAATGAGCTCAGCATGCTCCAAATTTGTCTGCACAGCCAGTGCTGGAAGGAGCAAGCTGTGCAGCAGGAGCAGTCTATGGAGCCACTGGAGCCCCACAGATGGGTGCAGGGGTCAGTTTTATAGCCCCCCATCCATTTCTCCCCTGGAGCCCCAGAGATGGGTGCAGGGGTCAGTTTTATAGCCCCCCATCCATTTCTCCAGCTGCCATAGGGATTTGCACACATCAGGGCACACCAGGCACTGCACATGGTAAATATTATCCCCACTGGATGCAAGCTGTTAAAAGCAGCTTGTGCCAGATATGAGAATAATCATTAGCACAGCAGTTTAAAAAGGAAAAAAAATCCTCCCTCCTGGCTGCAGGGATGGCTGGAGGCAACTGCTGCTGGATGCATCTGGCAGATGACAATTCTCCACATTTACACAGCATTTTGCCCACTCAAAGCCCCTGGCAGAGCCCTCTGGGACCCATCCCCACCACACCTCCTGGGGCCAGCTGTGCCACAGGTGGCAGTGAGACATCCCACCCACAGGTAGACAGGGCTGACAGCAGCATCTGGGACTCCCTGGGTCACAGGGTGAGTTATGCAGGCACCATTTTCAGCAGGCCAAAGGAGTTCAGAGCAGTCTGGAAGAAACCTGCTCCTTTTGCTGGCTGACAGAGACACTGAACCTCACCGAGTGCCCGACACTACAGATGGTTGTACAAGTACAATAACTCTTGTGGATTTGTTACCTGTCTCCCTACTTCACTGTTGTGCAGATGCATCAGTTTATTGGCTTGTGATCCTGATTTTTTCATCTTCATGGGAGCATCTGAAAATTTGGACCCCATGATAAGACCATAGTTGAGGTTGTCTGCACATCCTCCCCATCGATACCCAGGTCCAGGTGTCTCACCTGGGATGGGACCACAGGAACAGCCAGGGAGGTCCCCGGTGGTGCAGGCTCTGGCAATGGTGTGGCTGATGGCAGCAGCAGAGAGGGCATACACAAATGCTGACTCCCTTGTGCCTGAAAGAGACAAGAACTCCAGCTCAGCCTCCTGGGCCACATAAACGTTCCCCGAAATGAGACTCACACAGTCCCACAGAGCAGCCAACTCTACCAGATCACTGCAGATGTCTCATGGCACTGCTAGTTTGGAGCACATCCAAGTGAACTCTTCAGGATAAGCCAACATCCCAGCAGGGCAAGGAGTCCCATGGATTAAGGCATCTTGTGCCTAGGTGTGATTTGCTCTTGGAGCCCTTCCATGGACTCTCCTACCCCCTTTTGCACCTGTGCCCATCCCATGGCTCCCAGTGGGATAAGCAGACCAGAATAGTGCTCTGCTTTGTGAAAGTTGTGCTAGACCTGGTCTTGGACCCAAGAGCCTCTGGGTAGGACTAATAATTCACCATTATGGCACCACAGATGGACGTGGTCCCAGAGAACAGGACAAGCAGGATTTGCAGTTCCTCCATGGTCTCCCAGGAGCAGGACCCTTCCTGTCACCAGCACACACACACAGAGGCTGGCTCCAGTCCCAGCTGAGCCAGCAGTGCTGCTTACCTCTCTCTAGGTCCAGCAGGTAGTGGGGAGCCAGCTCTATGGAGGAGCAGTTCCACCTCATGTCCGAGAAGGTTTTGCGGCAGGTCTTTATCACCTCGCGCGCCGCCTGGATGATGGTCTGCATCAGCTCCAGGTTGCTGCGGCACAGCTGCACCTGCGACACCACCAGGCCCTCCAGCTGCTTGCAGTGCTGGGTTTGGTTCAGGGCCAAAGCCAGAGGAGTCTTGGACAGAGCTCTGAGGAGACAAGCACATGCAGAAAAGCATTAGAACAGCCTAGTTGCCTATTTTCACCTAACTTAATAAAAGATTTCTGTGAATAGGAGCCTAGATAAAGCTAGATGAGCACTATGAAGAATAATTTCTCTCATATAAGGGAGGTGGGAAGAAACACCCTCTAGCAGTGTGCAATTCTCTCCATTCTGGAGGGGAGTCTGCACAAAGCTCCAGGGGCATATGTCAAGTCAACTGGATGTGTAAATCCTATGGGGAAGGTTGTTTGCTGAAGAATGAAGAGCACAGACCTCCCAACAGAGTGAAAAATGACCCATCAGTTCCATGATAAAAGAAATCTGGATCCTCCAAGACTGTGGCATTTGGGAAAAAAAAGCAACGTTGGTGTTATCAGTATTTTGCATTCAGCATCTGTCTCTCACACTCTCAAAGGATTATGCTAAATGTCATGTAATTAATTATGGAGAAAATCCCCTGCGAGCCCTAGGGAAAAATCACCAAATTTGCAAAGCATATGCTTTCACTTAGAGTTAATGCCAAGGGCCTCCACTGATTCAATCACTGTTGCACATAGATAAGTCTGTTTCTCTAGTCTCCAAAAACCCATAGTGCAAAAGCTCAGTGGGAATGTGCAGAGAGAGTACCACAGTCAAAGCCCAGAAGGGGTCCATGAATACCAGCACATAGGTTACCATGGAAGAAAAAACAACATCCCACAGTGGTGGTTCTTCTACTGTCCAATTGCCGACTTTTCCAGGTTAAAAAATGAACAAATGCTGACATGCACCTTGCAGGGCTGTACTCTTCTTCACTGAGCACCCACAATGATCAGCAGAAGCCTGGTGTGCAACTCCCTTTATATCTTTATGGTAGCCATAAAAGTTATTCATCCCCATAAAACAACTTTCTAGCTGGCTGCATCAATAATCTGATGGCATCTGATCCTGGCAACACAATTTAACACATATTTCCTTCTCTCCTTGTTAAATATATTGTCTTTCAGATTCATCCCAAGCCATCCTGGTTAGTTTGGCTCATTAGCAAACACATTTTGGGGTGCATTTGACTTTATTACTGTAATATCCACATTCTTCAGAAGTTAAATGAGATGGAAACAGAGCTAAAATTGAGCCCTAACCAAAACTGGAGCTATTAAGTCCTTGCTGGGGATGAATAGACCTGCAGTGACAAATTCCCAAGTGGCTGGAGTTTGGCATTTCTGGCACTAGATAATCAGTGGCGAACTTGGAAGGGAAACCAGCACTCTGCTAGCTATATAAATATATACTTCATACATGTATTGAAGGGGTCCAATAAACATACTGCAAGCAGAAGTCATTGCCAGTGAATTTCAAGGGAAAGGAAAAAGTGGTAGACTTGGCAGTGTTAAGTTATTGGTTGGACTCAGTGATCATAGAGCTCTTTTCCAACCTAAATGGTTCTATGATTGAATCATCAGAAATTCTGCCCTGCAGCTCATCTTGGTCCCTACACACTCTTCATTCAATGTTCCCTGTTTGGAGAGGGGCCCCTCCAGAAAACAACTCATCCTGCCTTAGATGTGAACCTGAGCTGGTGGAGAAAAACCTTGTTGGTGATATACTGGGTATTCAGGTATCTCAGAGAGATCATGTCCTTGAAGGCAGAGACATGAGTATCTGTCACCTGACTGCAAACCTCACAGCATTCCTGCAGGATCCTTCTTCAGCTCATGGAAAGCAAAAAGCCACACTTAGGAAGTAGTTTTGTGCTTTTGAGACCTACAGTAAGACACCACCATGGCTTAGAAGTGCCCATTTTCTGCTCTATATGGGAAACCCAGACACTGAGCAGGGACACAGACATCTGAATGGCAAAAGCACAGAGCTGAATGAGGTATGTCCAACCCCTAGCACTTGACACCAATCTGTGAAACCTTATCCCAGAAAGACTAACAGCAGCTCCCAGGAATGAGCTGAAACACAAATCAGGCAGGAGGCCAAAGCAGCTCTGCAGTAATAGAGTATAAATGATAAATACTCCAGCACAGCATATTCCACAGCAAGGGAAGCAGGCAGGGTGTGGCAGGAGCAGGGAGAGAACTTCACAGCCTGAGCTTCAAAGGAGAAACATCCCAAATCTCTGAGAGAGGCTGTACTGTGAACCTGCAGCTCAGTTTTCTAATCCTCCACAAAGATGCATGTATCTCCTAGGCCCTATACCCCATTTTCTGATCCTTTATAGAGTTCTTCAGCCTCTTTAAAGGACCTGGAAGGCTCCATTGAGGCACCTCTATCTCACCATTACAGACAAGTCATAAACAGGACAAATAACCATCTAGAGGTAGGGATGAAAGCAGAATTCAGACAGAAAATCGTCCTCAGTGTGAAAAAATGGGATGTGATGCAATGAGGATATATTATCACAGATGACTTGAAGTGACACTAGAGAAGCAGTTTTACAATGCAACAAGAAAACCATTTACTTCATGGAAGAGGGAAAATACCTTCCAGTTGGTGAGAACTCAGTAAATGGCAGCAATGGCTGTTTCTTATGGAATGAGCTGAGCTCCAGGAAACCTACCAAGAATAAAACTGCAAGATGCAGGAAGTTATTTTCTGAACATCTCCATGTCTGAACTTCATGTCTTTGCATATGAGAACCTATAACTGGAAACATCTCCAAGCATTGGGAGGAAAAATTAAATAGAGGTGGAAAAGAAAACTCAGTTACTGCAGTCACTTGCTGAGACTGAAAAGTGCATTTATAAATCCCAGATCAGGAATGTGAGAGGCCTATTACATCAAACAACCTAGGTTTGCCCAGTTCCTGCCCTACATTTAGGAATATCTTCTCCACTCCATGGTACTCTAAACCCTCCCTGTGGAAATGCACCACCCCTCTCTGCTCCCCAAATTCTGGCAGCATCAGGGGACCCTTCATCTGAAAAGGGGATTTTATCTGCTTTCACCCTGGAAATGCTGTTTTCCACTGTTTCCTCCTGATAAAGTTGTGCTCTTCTCACTTAATTCTCCTGCCCCATCCTTCATTCTCCAGGCAACCAAGGGGTGGTTGTTTCAGGGTTTTTAAAAATATACATATTTGATCCATCCCCTTAAATAAACAGGGCCTAAACCAAACATCTCCTGATCTATATATAACACAGCAGGTCTTTCAAATGAAGCTCTGGATACTGACAGAAAACCATGAACATAATTACAGAGTAAATATGCATCATGATGGATCATGACATTCGTTTACTCTTTTAATTATCTCAGGCAGCCATTAAATTCATTTGAAAACATGAATGCTCTGCAATGTTAGGTCCTTTGAGAGGTATGGGCCCATTGCTGCATGGCTGGGCCCCATGAGAGGACTATTCATAGGAAGAAGCACCTTCAGATCTCAGCAGACATTACTGACAGTCATGCATTCTTTGGTTTACAAGGTACCCTGTGGGTAGGACACTGCTCCTGGTCAGGCCAAAGGGAGAAAAACTCCTTAAATGGACCAGCAAAGCATTGGTGTCCTTTAAACCACCCTTGAAGGGGGGAAGAATCTTCTCTCTGGAGGCATCTTCCCTCCCTCCCTCGTGTGACATGCTCTGAGAAAGTCTCACAAAGAGACTGCTGGTGAAACTGAAAACTTCTGCTCCAAATTGGCTTTGCTTTCTGAAAAGGCATTCTTTTTAATGCCTGTTCCTAAACCTTTAATCTTGCAGGGATATGGGTGACAGAAAAACCAAAAATTTCATGGATGTGGAGAGTGTGTGATAAATGTTAATTAAGAGAGGCAGAGATTGAGGGTTCTTTTTGTATTTGATCTCATTGAAGGTTTTTAATCTGCAGGAGCCTCATTTTCTCAGGTTTTCCTCTGGAAAAGGCCTGCAGGGGTGTTACCATAACCTTGTCTAAGCTCCTGGCAGCCAGAGGCAGCCCTTGCCCCTGCCACCCTGCCCTGCATCAATTCCAGTCTGGGCACCACAGCTCCTGGGAAAGTCACCACATCCCCTGGTAAATGCTTCCCCTGGTTCTGCAAGGGCTTTTCAAACAGAGAGGTAGGATTTATGTGATTAAAAAAAAAAAAAAAAAAAAAAAGGAGAGGAAGAGGGAGAGAAGTGTGTGTGTGGGGAAACCAGCTCTGAACTAAGAGCTTAAAATAGGAGCTGTTTTCAGATATGGTGCCAAGTGCAGTGCTGGCAGCAGTGGGCACAGGGCTGCTGACTTCCAGCCCAAGCCTGACTGAAGTCAGGGCCAGCAGGGAGCTGGCTCAGCGAGCTGGGGAAGGCCATGGAGCTTTGTCAACTTTTCCTGAGCTGCCTTTGGAGCGAAGAGCAGACTTCAAAGCCAGGGTACCCCCCTTCCCTCACACCCTGCTACTCCCTGCTGCCATCCCATCCTGCAGCTCTTTCCCAGCAGCTCATCTAGCAGCCCCTGCCAGGCAGACAGGCTCACAGGCGCCCTGTCTCCATGTCCCACCATGGATTGAAGGAGAGAAGCAGGAGCTGCCAGCAAGCACAAAATCTTTCCACTTCTCCCCTGCTTCTTGCTGGCTGCAGAAGGGCTGCTCAAGGTTGGTGGGCTGGGGGACATCCTGTGTTCACCAAAAGGTGTGGTTAAGATATCTTTTGCTTCTGAAAGGTGCAATTTAACCATAGGAGTTGTTCAGCATTAGCTGGGAATGGGGCTCAGCTGGGGATTGCTCCAGAGCAGGTGAGACATCCTTGGGTCACCACAACAGGGACAGAAAGAGACTTCCCAAAGTGACCAAGCTCCAGCTAAAAATGATGGTATTGCTAATGCTGTCCTGGGCATATTCTGTAAGCCATGCAATAAACAAAAACTAAAAACAGAAAAAAAAAACCCAAAAACAAACAAACCCCCAAAACAAAACAAACAAATCCCAAAACAAAACAAATGAGACAAAACACACCAAAAAAAACCCCAAAACCAAACCAAAACAAAAAACCAACAAAAAAAGCCAGAAAACACAAACCCAAATCACTTGCTGTGTTTGGCTTATTGGCATCCACATTGAAGGGGACATTCAATACAGAGGGACAGAGGGGATGCCAATCTGCAGAGGCAGAAGTGTCTCAGAAGCTGCTCTGTGCCTGGCCAACATCTGCAGAGCTTTGGGGTGTGCACATCTGGCTGCAGCTCCCTCTAGTGCTCATCTGGTTTTCAGTTCCACCCAAAGAAGTCTCTCCAGCACCTGCCTGGTCAAACCCAAACTCTCCAGGGAAAGCTGCAGGGGTTGCAAAGTCAGATGGGGAGGTGATAGAGTTGCTGGGTGCATTGGCCCTAAGGCATGTCTTATAAAAACCAAAACTGCCTCACCTTCCCAGCCACTGTGACAGAGCAACACTGAGCACCTCAAAGTGATGTAACATCCCTGCTTTGCTCTAAGGATGGGAAAGTTTTGCAAAAATAACATGTTTGGTGGGGCCCACACCAACTTCCATCAGATGGGGATCAGGACCACAGGACTCATAAAATTAAGCCAAGTAAAATAAAATAAATAATTCCTTTTTTTACCTTCTCCCTGCTTTCACTAATTTTCAGGGCATATTTGTGTTGCTGTGAAGTCCTAAATGGCTGAAGATTGTGTTTTTCTTCTTCCCCTCCCCCTGCAATTACATCACACACTGAATCAAAATTAAATTTCCTATCACCTTTCATATCAGTCACTCCCTCATCTCCAGGCTGGTGAAACCCACCTCCTTATCTCTCCCTTCCCCTCCCAAATCCTCTTTGAAGCTTGCCTCTGGCACCATGCCTACAAAAATGCTGCAGTGGGCAGACCACTGGAAACATCACACAGCACTTTCCTCCTTCCCCATCCAGTCCTTTTTCCCCACCTCTGTCCATGAGCAAGAGAAGGAAGGAGCAGATTCAATTGTACAGCACCCAGAACATGAGTCCAGGGCTGGGATAAGCAGGTCTGAGGTACCACTCAGTATTTGGTGCTCTGTTTGCCAAGAACTTACCCATACAATTTCTAAGGACAGTCCCTGAGCCCCAAGGAAAAGGAGTGATGGAGAGCAGGGAAAATTGGCCTGTGCTTCCAAAGGAAAATAAGGGCGGGGGAATGAGGAGAAACAGCAAATGAAAGAAAAAACAAACATAATTTTGTGAAATCCCTGCTGCCAGCATCCTGGTTGCAAAGTGCTGAGGACAGGGAGCACAGGTCTCTGCCAGGATTCAAACAGGTGTGAGGGGAGCTCAGCGGTGCATCTGCATGCCATTCATGCTCCAAATACCACTTTAATCCCAGCTTTCATCTTTCCCACTCACTTTTTGATAGGGGGATATGTCTGCTGGGAGGGGAGGAGCAGCAATGCTGTGTCTTGCCTCCAACTGCTTTTCCCCCTCTCATCCCTGAAAGCAGCACTTGCAGCTTAACCACTTAGTGGCCAAAAGGATGCTTTTGCAGCAAAGCTCTTAGGGACCCTGCCCTGCCAGCAGTTTTTCATGCCTATGGCTTGTCACCATAGTACCAGGTTCCTCTGGAGCTCATCCCACCCCTGCCTTCAGAGGAACCCAAGCCCTTCACTCAGGATTAAGCATCTGGCCTGAGTGGGACACCAATCCCAAGCACATGGCAAGTCCCTCCAGTCAGTCTACATGGCTCTACATGGTTCTTTCATGGTTCTACACATGAAAGCCCTGCTGGATCAGGGTGCCACAAAACAGCTTTATTTCTGTGCTGCAGAGAAATAAATGCTGTAAAGGGGTCCCATGGGCATGTTGCTAAATGTCCTGTAGAAAAGAGATGCCTGCCTTTCCTGGTGCTGGATATAGGCAGAGCTGAGAGCCTAAATGCTGGAGGGAGCTGGACAAATAAACAATTGGGTTATGTAATTGAGCTCTGCTGGCTACCACAAGGTGTAAAGCCAAGGCAGTGAAGAGCAAACCAGATCATTACTGTCCTCTGCTTCTAAGATGTCCTTAGAGTATGGAGACAGCAAATGGAAGATGGTGGAATGGTTTGGGTTGGAAGGAACCTTAAAAATAATCTGGTTCCTGCCTTTCTGCCATAGGCAAACATGCCAGCTTGAAAGATAGCCTAAAGTAGGTGACAATCCCACCTGACCATGTGCATTTAAACACTATGGAGAGACTCACTATGCTCTCTTCATGCACATAAAAGGCAGATGTGTGGTCTCTAGCAGCTCCCTGCAGTACACAGCATTCCCAGAAGGTATCCCTTAACAGTTCTGTTGGATGTCTCTCTTTGGAGATGAATTGCCATCCAAAAGAGCCTCTCTTCCCTCACTGCATGATGAGGAGTAAAAACACTGGCTCTAATGGGATACCTTAATTTGCAGATATCCAAATTTAAGCCTTTATAAAAGGAGGCATGAGTAGAGCTTCAAATGATAGTGACTGGAACAGCAGAGTGGGAATTAGACACAGCATGAAGTCTGTGGCAGAAAGAGCAACAAAACAGGAATCCCTTGTCCAAGTTTCACCACCTAACCCAAAATCCTTGCTTCAATGCACTACAGAGCCTTCCTGGCATTGTATATTATTGTACCTTTTCTTCTTCCAAAGATGCTCATTTGAGGAAAACCCGTATTCCCTTATTTATTTTGTGCCCAGCTCCAAACCCAAGTAGAAAAGACAGATCACTTGTCAAGGGCATGAAAGCAGATTGGTGTTGGAGTGGCCTGTTTGTTTATTTTGCAGCAGGCAACTAACTGATTACTTGCTTAAACAAAGAAATGAGATAGTGATGTTTTCACTTTGTAGAGACATTACTTCCAAGGAAACTCAATCCTGACTTGACCACTGTTCCTGGTATTTCTTCACCCTCCTTCCCCCTCCTCACCTCATTTTTAACACCCTTCACAAAATCAAAAGGTTAAAAGGTCCACAAAACCCCCATGTTATCTGTCAAGCATCCCCTGTGGTTGGAGATGGCAGCATTATCCCAGCTGCCATCCCTACTGCTCTCAGCTCCTACCCAGCACAACCAGAGGTCCTGGTGGAAGAGTTTCCCAGCAAAGCAGGATCTAATGCTAGAAACTTCATGAAGTGGCTCATGTGAGCATTCAAGTGTGTGCCTTTCCCTTGGTATCAATGAGGAGAAAAAAAAAACCCAAATGAGCCTAAATCATGCATATTTTAGAAAGAAGATGGAGACATTGTTAGCATAAGCCCCTAGTGCACACACTTGAAATCAATCAGTGCCTGGAGAACTGCAGTGCTTGCTGCTCTTTAAACAGCTTTACAGCATGCCTCAAGCAGCAGTTGTACAAATAGGTGAGAGACCAGCAATTCCTTCAAAAACATCAAAAATGCAGAGATAGAGCCAGGTACTTACATCCATTTTATCCCATAGCAAAGCCCCGTCTGCAGAATCAACAGCAGAAAACCAGCTAAGAAAAATCGCAGACTTGGCTTCATTTTCTTCACTTTCTCGTGCTTGCCAAAGGAAATCAGCTTCTCCAAAGATTTTTTTTTTTAAAGAAGGAGTTTTCTTAATATTTTGTGCGATGTATTTCCCTTCAGTTTGGATGTTGCTCGTTCCTGGAGATGAAGAACCTGAAAGGAGAGAGAGAAAGAGCCCGAGCTGCAGTGAACTCTGAAGTGTAGCGAGTGGCTGCGAGAGAGAAATCTATTATCCAAATTGCAAAGGAGTGGTTTATGAATCATGAAAAGGTTTGGATTATCCCTTCTCAGTCCCCTCCCTTGCCAAGCCTTGATACAACCTTTCGAGTCAACAGACAGACAAACCGTATGGCTTGAATTACACAGAGTTATGGTCTGATTGTGTGTTTCCATTTAACCCTGCACATGGCAAGACTTCATTCGCTGCTTCACTTCAGTGAGGCTTTTTTTTTTCCTTCCCCTCTCCAAAAAGTTTGTGCAACTGCTCAGGAAGAGGAAAAAAAAAAAAAAAAAAGATAGATGTTCAGATTAGCCCAAATCTTCAGCTATTCATCTCTCCCTTTCCTCTCTCCAGATTTCTTTTTCCTCTCTCTTTTTCTGCGGAGAAGACAAATAGTAAAAACTGCATTTCCCTACTTAACACAGGTGCCCTTGCCCTGCAGATGTTTCTCTCTGATCTGTTACAATAAATGTGTTTTGCTCTTTACCTTTTGCTTTTCTTCTCACCTCATTAACTCTGACTCTCACTTCTTCCAAGCCCTTGGCACCTGGAGCTCACGGAAAAGGCTGCAACTTTGTAAACATAAAATCCCATTTTTGTCTCCAGGGAGCGGTCTGGAGGAGACAAAAAGGCTCTCAAGGATACCCCCACACCCCTTTTCTTTTTGTTGCTTTTTTCCTTCTTCAGGCCAAACAGATAAACAAACCAGGTGCAGGACTTAAATCCGTAGAGGGGTCCTCTCTGTCTCCAGGGCACGGCTTGCTTATTTTTTAGCAGCAGTATTAATAGCAGTAAATGGGTTTCCCTTCAGTTATTCACTTCAGACACCGCTCCAGGCTGCTTTTTGTGGTCTTTGCAGTGGTTTCCCATCCCATGAGAAAGACAACAGTAAAATAAACAGAAAAACCTGCCTGCCACATTGCCTCTCTGGAGTCTCAAAACCCATCTCAGAGCACACTGGCATACCCAAGCTGTAACTGTGCATCCCCCCACACCACCCCCTCAAAGGGGTTTGGGAATGGCTGGAGCACTCAGCTTCACTTTGGGAAACCTCTCACCCTGGAAAAGGTGCATCCTACCTGATCCCCAGCCCTGGATTTGCCCAGCTGCAGCTTTCTGCCCAAATATCCCCATTTGGGGAGCAAATGGGCTGGGGGGAATGAATATTTCTGAGTGTTTTCTCTGCCATCTGCAGCACATTTTTCCACTCCGACTGTTTTTTGGCTATCCCGACCCCAGTGCCTGGCGTAAAGGGTTACAAGAGAAGTGCTGTTATTACAAAGGATTTTAATAACCTCTAGGGGCGAGTTCCTGGCTCCCTTGAAGCCCGAGACAAAACTGCCTGCCTACAAGGGGGGCAGGATTGCATTGCCATGGATTGTTTTTCTTCAATGCCCACTTGGATTTGGGTTTGATGCTCCCACGAGCATCCAGGCATACATGCTTCTTGTTTCACAGTATTTCTGTATCTTTGAATCTTTGGGAGCCCCTTTCTTCCCACCACTCTGCAAGCACACTGGAAACCTTCAACCCTTAATCCTGCCCATGCCTTTCAGTGTCTATTTAGCTATTTCAAACCCCCTTATCTCACTCCTGTGAACTGCTGGACAACACAAGAATCGGGTGTAAAATGTCTCAGACAGTCTAAAAAGCTCTCACTAAACCTGACCAGCCAACACCATTCTCTACTTTCCCCCCTCCCTTGAAAAAGTCACCATTTGGGGTTTTTTCCAACCCCTGGAGAGGAAGAGGAATGATCTAATTCCCTCGTAGCTACCCAGAGAACTGTGAGCTTTGCATGCAATCGCACCCCTTTTATTTGGAGAGGTAATAATGCCTTTTTCCACTCAGTCCAGCACAGATTACGTTTGCAAGAGCAATTTGCAAGGGGATGGGAGGGACACGCTTCGGGGCAGATGTGATGTTTACAGCTCTGGTGAGCTCTGGGTCACTGATCAAACCAGCAGCAAGTGGCCTGTGGACTCCTAAAAACAGGAGCTGTTTTTAACTCTAAGCTCTCTCTTCTCTTCACCTCAAGGCTGTTTGCAGCCAGCCCCACTCTGGCACACAGAGCACTCTCCCATCAGACACCTCCAAGAGCCTGGACTCAGGCACGGGAACAGGCAGCTCTAACTGTACATAAACCCGTGAGTGTCCAGCTCACATTTTTTCAGTTTTCCCATCCAGGAAACAAAGACATCCACCTGACTCTGCTGCCAGGCTGCAGCTCTCTCCAGGAGCACAGCAGCAGGTTCAGGGGCAGATGAGCTGCGGAGAGGAGTGGGAGCAGAGAGAAGGAATACAGGGTGGTGGAGCTGATTCCAGCTGCCGGGTGGAAAAGCCTCGCTGGCTTTTGGATCTCCCCTGTCCCCTGCATCCCCTGGGTGTCCCCACTACCCTGCAGCTCCTCTGCAGCTCCTTGCATTGCCCTGCACATTTGCAGCCCCAAGTCCCCCTCTCTGCATTCAGCTCCTGGGTCTCCCTTTCCCTTCCAGCTCTCGGGTGTCTCCTCTGCCCTGCAGCTCATCGGGCACGGGTCTCCTTCTCCTTCTCCTTTCTCCTTCTCCTTCTCCTTCTCCCCCGGGTCCTCCCCTCTCTGCTGCACTCACCCTTCCCCTCGTCGTCTCTCTTAATTCATCCTCCGAGTCTCCTGCTTCCTTGCATCCCCCCGGGTATCCCCTCTCCCCTGCCTTCCCTCGGCTCTCCCTTTTCCTGGCAATCCCCCGTGTCTCCCTTCTCCCCTGCAGTCTCCAAGCCGCCTCTCTCCCTGGCATCTCCCCGCTGTTTGCAGCCTCCCAAAATCCCCTCCGCCGATCCCCCGGCGTCTCCGGGGTGCATCCCCGGTGCTGGCTCTCCTCTCCCCGCCCCGCAGATCCCTGTTCCCGGGCGGTTCCCGGTCCCGGTCCCAGCTCTCCCGGCCGTGCTGTCACCCCGCGGTCCCCGCTTACCTCCGCCCGGCCCGGGCTGTGGGGCCGGGGCTGCTCTGCCCCGCCTTATATCGGCCCCTCGCCTTTGATATGCGCCGTGATGTCAGCGAGGATTAGCATAACAAAGGGCTCCGCGCCCGCAGGATGCCCCCGCGGGGCTCCGTGCATCGCCATCCCCATCCCATCCCATCCCATCCCCATCCCATCCCATCCCATCCCATCCCATCCCATCCCATCCCATCCCCATCTCCATCCCCATCCCATCCCCATCCCATCCCCATCTCCATCTCAATCCCTTCCCCATCCCCATCGCCATCCCTTCCCCATCTCCATCCCATCCCTATCCCCATCCTCATTCCCATCCCAAATGTATACAAAAAAAGAGGAAAGATTAAAAAAATTTAAAAGAAAAAAAGAAAAAGAGAAAGGTAAATGACAAAAACAAATTAAAGACTAAAAAAATAGGAAAATAAAAAGGGAAAAGGGATAAAAATAAAAAAAGGAGAAAAGAAAGTCACGAGAATAAAAGCAAAAATGAGAAAATAAAAAGAGTTTAATAAATAGGAAAAGGAAAAATGAAAATGAGGAAAAAATAGATAAAGGAAAAAGAAGGAAAAATGAAAGGGGGGAAGGGAAGGGAAGGGAAGGGTAGTTTAAGGGAAGGGAAGGGAAGGGAAGGGAAGGGAAGAGAAGAGAAGAGAAGAGAAGAGAAGAGAAGAGAAGAGAAGAGAAGAGAAGAGAAGAGAAGAGAAGAGAAGAGAAGAGAAGAGAAGAGAAGAGAAGAGAAGAGAAGAGAAGAGAAGAGAAGAGAAGAGAAGAGAAGAGAAGAGAAGAGAAGAGAAGAGAAGAGAAGAGAAGAGAAGAGAAGAGAAGAGAAGAGAAGAGAAGAGAAGAGAAGAGAAGAGAAGAGAAGAGAAGAGAAGAGAAGAGAAGAGAAGGACAAATGAACAAAGGAAAATAAGGGAAAAAGAATGAAAAGGAAAATAAAACAAAAAAATTTAAGAAAAAAGATTAAGATAAAAACCCTATAAGAAAGGAAAGCACAACTGGCTTCTGAACATAAGGCCTCATGAGTCTGAACTTAAGACATCTGTCAGCTATGGGGCTCAGAAATAAATGGATGCTGGTTTCAGAAGTACTTGTGTAATATTTTTCATTTGGTTTAATTGTGGGTTTCAGGTGAAAAGAAAAAGAGAATAAATGCTTTAGTCCCTGGATCAAGAGTCTCAGAACAGTTTCTTTATGGTCTATTTTCAGGATAGCTATTTATATAGGATAATTTTTTTTAAGTCTATGTCCCTGTGCTGATTGCATTCATATACATGTCACAAAAGGTCCTGTGTGAACTGCAAAGAGTCCTGTACACACAATCCCAAATTCCCAAAGCCACTATATTATTTGTTTAAGACCAGCTTTGCACAGTATGTCCATTTTTCTCTGTGTGACAGCTGCTCAGTACTCAAACTGCTCCAAACTTCCCTTCCCCTGGCCCTTCTCCCATCCCACTGACCCCCAAAAATGTGTACCCATGAGGAGGAGGTTTTGTCAGGATTCTCCAAAAGGAATTTATGTACATGAGGAAATTGCTTGGTATATCTACTGCAGTCTGACTTGTTGTGCAAATGCTCTGATTTCTGTATAAATAGCCTTTTTCCCAGATTTCCTTAATCTTTAAAGGGCAGTAGGGAAAATGCAGTTGTTAGTCAGTAGGAGTTGTCAGTTGTGGCAATTGTAATACTCATGATGATGCAGCAGGGACCTGCTGTGCTCAGAACTGTGCCAACAACTCAGCTAGATGAGTCCTACCATAATATTGGTACCATAATATTAATATTGGTGCTGAGAGGAGATGGTGTGGAGGAGGAATATGGAAAGAAGGAGATGGCTCCAATCTGTGGGGTTTTCTTGAGTGCTGGCTGTTTGTTAATCCTGGAATCATTAAGGTTAGAAAATCCCTGTAAGATCATTGAGTCCAGCACTGCCAGAGCCACCACTGTACCATGTCTGACACGTGGAGGAATCTTTTAAAAAATGACAAACATGCTCATTGCAGTGTCCAGGGGAGCTGCTTGTAGGAGATACAAGTGAAAAGGTGGGACAAAGAGCAAGAATCCAAAAGGATGCATGCATAAAGGATATAGGATCAATATGCTCTGCACTATCCACATGCACACAGGGAGAGCCTTGGGGAGTTTAAAACCATTCCAAACCTTTAATCTGAGGAACTTTAGTGCACAGTCAAGCCCTCCAGGCTTGATATGCCAAAGTATTTCAGCACATATTTAAATACTCTTTATGTGGTGTGCTGTGTTCTAAGTACTTTGATGAATCAGGGAAGTTCATTGCTGAATTGTTGCAGGTTTTTGCCTCCTGCTCATCATGCACACATTGGGGTGAGGGTCTGGTGGCAAAGCTTGGCTGCTTTTGGGGCTCCTGGGAGGTGGGAGCTGAGAGTTTATTTCACAGGACCTGGGTGCTGAACCAGTAACCTACATCTAAACTTCAGCAGTCATTACATTTTCTACTGCTTCTGTGGGTCAAAGCTGTTGCCATTTCCAACAGCAGGAGACAATGATTCACCATTTTTCATGTGATTTTCCTAAAATAGAATGGGTTACCCAACTGTGACAATTAACAAACCAGAGCTGGGGCTTTCCATTGGCATTTAAGCCCTGGGGAAGAAAGTGGATGTTGAGCAAACAACCCTCTTTGGCTTTGCAGACTGCAAAGGAAGATTTTAAATGGAGTGTGGCTGTATCCATCCATTAACAGAAGGGGAGGCAGCTGGATGAAATTTTCTGGATTGCATTTCCTAATTGACCCAGTTATTAGACTTAAATGTTCAGAAAAATCATCTTCTTGCTAATCTTTAGAAATATGTTTGGAGTGCTGTAAGAAATTCATTATCATGTCAGAAAGTTAACTGAACTGGAAAATAAGGCTTTATTGTCACCTGTTGTACCAGGCAACCCCCAAAATGTGAAGACCTCTCCAAACCTACCAGCAAGTCCTTGCAGGATTTACAGAGTGTCTGTGGAGTTGGGACACAGAATCCTAGAATCATCTAGGTTGGAAAAGCCCTACAAGATCACCAACTTCAGGCATTCCCCCAGCACTGCCAAGCCCACCACTAACCCATGTCCCCAAGTGCCACATCCACACAGCTTTTAAATCCCTCCAGGGATGGGGACTCCAACACTGCCTTGGGCAGCCTGTGCCAGGGCTAAACAGCCCTTTGGGGGAAGAAATTTCTTGTAATGTCCAACCTTAACCTCCCATGATGAAACTTGATTCTATTTTTCTGCTCTTACTGCTTGTCACCTTGGAGAAAAGACTGACCCCCACGTACCCATGGTTTCTTTTCAGGCAAGGTCTCCCCTGAGCCTCAGAAGCTGACATCAGTCCTAAAAGTGCACAGGTGAGACTCCCTGCACCCAGCTTCAGCTACACCTGTCCCTGGTTTCAAATGTAGCTCAGCAGGAGTGATTCTCACTCAGGGATCCTGCAATCTCTTGCAAAAGTCCTAAACCTGCTGCAGACCTTCCCAGACTCACCCATATAAACCATAACTCTGCCACTGAGAGCAAGATGTGAGCACACAGGTGTTGAACTCAACTGGATTTCAACCAACCACACAGACACAAAAAAGGCACATCCTGTCCTGGGACCACCCTCAGCAGCATTCCATTTATCACTTGTTTTCATGTGTGCATCTCCTCACTCTCCCTTCTTCCATCCCTGCCATAGGGGAAGACCCTCCATGGATGACTCAGGATAACATTATACATCTGCAGATTCAGGACTCAGCTGTAAACTCTGCTCCTTCATTTAAAAAATCCCTACACCAGTGTGCCAAGTCATGGCACTCTCCAAATATTTAATAATATGATACAATTATGTGTATTGTGGGGTGTGGCATTACAGTTTTATCAGTGAGTTTCAAGATGCTGTGTGCTATGGATGAGCTACAAAAGCTATCATCCTCCCAAAGGGGTTAGAGTAGCATTTCACCCAGCCCTAGTGTGTGTTCTTCACAGAGCAGCCAAAGGATAAATGCTCCCAATGAATTTTTTAAAAATTATTTAGCTGGGACCAGTGGCTGGAAGGTGCCAGAGTATGTGACAGGATGCCATTCCTACATTTTAAACAAATATTCTGGCCATCTTGAGGCACAGGCTCCAGCTACAAATATAAATAACTTTGAGCTAGTGGCCATTTACTGTCCCAAAGCACAACTGGAATGGAAAACTAAGCTCCATTACCCACACTCTGCATCAGGAAACATCTCTCTTAAATCCCCCAAGCCCTGCATTGACTCTAGTGAGTGGGGTTTTTGTGAGAAATGGTGCATAATAATACATTACAGGTCAGTGATCAGGTTTGTGCCCTTGGCCCTATTTACTAGTTTGAACAGATACAAGTTTTTCACTGGTTTCCTAAGTTTCAATTTCAAGCATTGATAGGGACATTTTTTTAAAAAGCTCTGCCATCTATAAAAAATAAGCTAAATTACTATCACATGAATTTTGAATATTCACCCACATTATTTTCTAACAGGGAGAACAAACAAAGACTGTTTGAAGATAAAATAATTTGCAAAATGCTGAAGAGCAGGAGCATATATGAAAAAGTAAGGACTCAGAAAGTGAAGTTGTTCCATATTAAATCAAGGCTAGGGAACAGTTGAGGAGTCATTCCTTTGGACTGTCTCATGGCAAGCACTGAGGGGACACAGCTCTGGCTGTGCCTCAGCAGTGCCTGGCAGCTCCAAGGTAAATAGCACAAAGGTTTTGTACCAAAATGTTGCAGTCAGAGGAAGGCAAGAGCTCTGTTCTTACAGTGCCCAAACCCTTAAACAGCAGACATTTTTGTGCAGCAGCATCCCAATTACCTGCCTGTAAAGGTGTACCACAACCCATTTTCCCAAAATGTCAGTGGGTTTTGTCTCCCTCTCCTTGTCTTTATCTCACCACTCATCACCTGTGCTGTAGGGGTGCCCAGCCCAAGCCACAGCAGTGACCAGCTCTTGTCACCAGACCAGCTCCCGTCACCAGCCAGAGAAAAATAAAACAATTTCTTGACTTTTGTGCCTTTTGGCCATGTCAGCCTGACCTTCCACCCTTGGGACTGACCAGAACAGGCTTCTCTCCAGACCAAGGGTCCCACACCTACCCCAGCACTGATTTTAAAAGGCTAATAAAAAGCAGCTGTCAGCTCCCCTCTCCAAGGCTGAGCGGTCCCTGCAGGGTGGAGGAGAGCTTTCCCTTCCCTGCAGAACCCAGTAACCCCTCCTTTGCTGGAGTCCTTGCAGGGGGCTTAGCTGGGGGTACATAATTGATAGCAGGGATTTGCAAGAGTGAGGGGAATGACACCAACTGGAAAGGATAAAATGCCTAAATAGCTCTTCTTAGAACAGGAGGAGCAATGTAAAATGTTCCAGGGGGTGCCTTTCATTATGGTCCCTGCTCTGCAGCTGCTGGCTGAGAGTACAAACACCTCATCATAAGCAAGATATTTGTTAAACACGCCTGTTTCTGCCCAATTTTGTTCTTGTCTCTGATCCCAACATTCGTTCTGACTCTGTGATTTGAAGCAGGGAGCAGGAGAAAGCTGTGCCAGATTTTGCTCTGAGCTGTGGGTCTTGGGACAGTCTCATGCAAGGCAGAATGGGGGCCAGGTTACCCAAAGGGCTTTTGGGGAGGTTTTCAGGCAAGACTGACTTCCAAAAAGAGGGTGGACTTTTTGCAGGGCCATCCCTGCTACTGTATCTTCTATTCAGATATTCCAATGCTTCAAAAATGAGATTTCTGTAGCCTAAGTGAAGCTGGACATCTCTGCAAACCCATCTGGGGTTGAACATTTCTGAAAACACAAATCTCCCTGTTGAAAGGATGTTCTTCTCCCAGATAACAAGCAGTAGAACAAGAGGAAATGGCCTCAAGTTGTGTCAGAGAAAGTTTAGATTGGGGATTAGGAAAAGTTTCTTCCTGAAATGGCGCCCAGGGCAGTGGAGTCCCCATCCCTGGAGGGATTGAACAGATGTGTGGATGTGGCACTTGGGGACATGGGTTGGTGGTGGGCTTGGCAGTGCTGGGACAACACTGGACTTCATGGCTTTACAGATCCTTTCCAACCCAAATGATTCAGTGATTCCATGGTTCTCTGACACAGTTTTGGACCAGGCAAAGAAAGCAAGACTGAGATGGGCCATGGGTCATCCTGGTGGGTTGCAGTCCTCAGTCTTGAGCAGAGAATGTACAACCCCCAGGCTGGGGAAGGATTCCAAAGCAACCCACAGTGCCCAGACTCAGCCAAGTATTTGTGCTTGCATCTGTGAGAAAAGCTGTTTTTGATGGAAACTTAGGACAGCAAGGAGATTAATGGCATGATCACCTTATGACCTATGACAAGAGCTGGCAAGGTAGCAGAGGAGGTAACATTCTTTGAAATTCCAACTAAAATAATTTGGACAAGGAAAGCTCCCAAATATACCCTGGGATGTGTAATCATAAACAACAACATTGCTTTTATGTTTTCACCTGAAATATTCTTTGCTTTTCACAGGGGTCAATTCATACATCTGCCTCACTCAATCCTTTGCTGACTTGTAAACATAAATTTTGAAGCAAATTTGGGCAGCTCAAGTGAGGTCTCCTTTTCAAGCATCCATGTTCCATTTAGTCCCTGCTGATACTCCAGGTGCCATTTTCTCCCCACTGGGACACAACTGAGGATACCCAGAGCTCCTCATCTGCTGGGAGACCAGCACACAAAAACCAGTCTCTGATTTATGCAGGCATTCTTTAAGAGATGCTTAAGATATTCTTGAGACATCCAGCCTGAGTTATCTTCCTTTTCAATTGGTTTCACTAAATAATGATCTTTAAGAGGATGCTATGAAAACCTTTCATCCTATCCTAGAATCACCCAGGCTTGATTGTTATGTTTTTATCCTAAACTACCAGGAACACACCTGAGATTTATCTTTTTGTTGACAGCAGTGATTTTTTTCCCTTGAGTGATTTCTCTCTGATTCAACCTTATGGTTCTGTTACGCTTTCTGTTTACCAACAAACAGGTTTTGGTTTGTCTTCCATATTGGGGTATGTTCATCATAAAAACTTTGTGAAATAGGTGCTGAGCAAAATACAGCACCTTTAATATGTAATATGGATTTATGGCCTGACTCAGCAATGAGATACTGAATTTTATTTCAGAGCCATTTCAAGGATTAATTATAGGCTGGCACAAAAGCTTAGGCTGGCATTTGTTCCTTTTGCTGCCCAGTATCATCAGTCTTGAATAACAAATGCTGCTACATATCACTCATTCACTGAATTGTATGGAGTCTACAGAACAAATATCCATGAAGACATTTTAAGTGAGGAACTCTGTGGGCTAAATGTTCATGGAGCTTGCTCTCTCCTCAGCCAAATACAAGGTGTATTTGAAAGCCATGTGTCACTTTGTTCACAGACTCAAGTGCTTGTCAACATGAATATGGTGAAATAAGTGAAATATGGGGGAAAGAAATGGTGTCTTGTTTGAGCCACCTTCCCTGGGCATATCCCACAGCCACCAGTGCTGGTAGACATGGAAGCTGAGCTTCTCTAGAGGATGTGCCTGACAGGGGTGGTCACACTGGTAGGACTTAGCTGGGGTTATAATGATGCTTCATCAGCATTATAATATTATTATATGTAATATTATTATATTATTAAATGGAATGGAATGGAATGGAATGGAATGGAATGGAATGGAATAGAATAGAATAGAATAGAATAGAATAGAATAGAATAGAATAGAATAGAATAGAATAGAATAGAATAGAATAGAATAGAATAGAATAGAATTATATTTTATAATATTATTATATTTATTATGCTATATTTATTATTATATTATTAGGTTTGGGACAAGAGTCCTACAGGGGACATCCTACCCCACATGCCTAACCTGCTGTTTCCCTGGAAGTGAAGGTTGTTATGCTAAATTCAATAGGAAGTAATACAACCAAACAGCATACAACCCTCAGAGTAAATAATTTCTTGAAAATATCTGATCTAAATCCACCCTTTCTCACTTTAAAATAGTGTTTTGGTTTCTCCTATCACTATCTGCTCGTGTGAAAAATCACTCTTCAAATCTTTTATAAGCCCTTTTTAAGTACAAAAGGACAACAGGGAGGTGTCCCCAGAGCCTTCTCTTTTCCATGCTGAACATTCCCAGCTCTCCCAGCTGTCTCCAGAGCAGAGGGTCCCCAGAGCATCCTCACAGCCTCCTCTCGACTCCAGCAGCTTTGCATCCTCCTGGTGTTGGGGTCTCCAGATCTGGAGGCAGCTCTGCAGGTGGGGTCTCACCAGAGCCAAGCAGAGGAGCACAATCCCCTTGAACTGCTGGGAAGGAGCATTTAAAGATGGACACAAAGGCATCAGTTCTCTGTGAATTATTCCAATCTGCTGGAATGCCACAGCTCATGGGTGTGGATTTAAGTGCTTTAAGCACTGCTGGGAAGTCACCCTGCCATAAACCCAGGAAGCTCAGATGTCACCCCAAAGGATGCCCCACACAGAGGGCTCTAGGCTGTAACCACTTTGGGAAAAGCTCCCTGTCCCTCTCCAGAGCACAGATCTAACCCAATTCTTGTCCTTCAGTTGCTGGATCCCTGACTGGCTCAGGGGGAAGGTTCTGCTAATATCAACAGGACATGATCAGTTGTGAAAAGCCTTGATAAACTACAATAATTCATATTCACTGAGGAGCTGCTCCTCCTTCTCACTGTTTATCCCTCCCACAGCTGTGATAACAGCAAGACTTTTGCTGCAAGAACAACCCTGAACTTGCTATTTCCATGTGAAAACATAAAGGCTCCAATTACTGACTCATCCTAATACTCTGTGGGACAGCTCCTATATTTTTACACTCCTTAAACATTTTGTCCTTCCCTCTTCCATCTTCTGCTCTTTTTTTCCTTCAGCACAAAAAGTGCATGCAATATTCTTTAGTTGTTGTTTCATTTTCTTGCTTGTTTTGGTGGTTTGGTGGTTCTTTTTTTTTAACCTGGACAAGGTGAGCCAGGGAAGGAGCAAATCAGACACTGCAATGGCAAGCCAGCAGTTCTGCTGCTGGCAGAGATGTATGTGGCAGAAAGCATCTCTGAATAAACAATAACTAACAAAATAAAAATAATAAAAATAAAAGCAGCAGAAAGCTTGCTTTCATTCAACCAGGCCAAATAAGCAAAATTTTGGCAAGAAATAATCTGAGAAAGTGCCTGAAGAGCTGGAAGTAGGTTCTGTATCATACAGAAGAGCCAAAAATGTGTTTGGTCATAAATGGCACATGATGCATTGCAAAATGCTTCAGGAGGAGATGTTTAAAGGGTGGGATGGTTGGCATGGAGAGAAAAGGGGGGAGGCATCACTGTGGCAGGAATATCTTCAGCCTTCAAACAACAGCCACTAAAACATCCCAAATGCTCTGCCTCCCCCAAGGTGACAAGGGTTGAAAGTCTTGTGCAGGATGGCTTTGGAGGGATAATATAATCTCATTTAAAATTAATTTAAACTGTTCCTTTCATAGTGAGAGGGAAAAGCCCCAAGACAGGGCCTGATTCGGGCATGTCAGTAAGTTTTGGATTAATGGGGTTTGGACTGGGCCCATGGTGTAAGAGACAATGCTCCAATCTAGCCATAAATTAGGTGGCTTCCATTAATGTTTATATTTCCCTTAATTTATTTAACCAAGAAAGTCAGCACAGGCCCATAGGTCTCAGTATTAAGAATGAACTGGCCAAGACAGCACCAGATAAAACTTGCACCAGTGTAAATCAAAGCTTCCATAAGTCATGCCATACTAAAGAAACCATGGGTGAGTAAGGCAATAAAATGTGACTATTTCTGCTTTATTGTCTCATTCTCAGCTCTCACTTTCTGCTGGAGCCAAACATAATTTCTCCTTTGTCTTTTTAAGAGGTCCTAGAGACAAAGGACCAAACTTATTGCAAACCCAGGGTCTAGAGTGGCAGTTCAGGAGCTGGGATTTGCAAGAAACTCAAAAATGTTTTGCCTCCCTTTATAGCCAGATAATAACAAAGCTGAGATCCAGAAGCTTTACTACTTCTTTTCTTATTTAATGTTGGAAAAGGCTGCACCTCCACCTTAATAAACCCACATTATGAAAAAAAATATTGCAGTCCAGCATTGTTTTGCCCTATATAATTAAGGGTTTTTCCACATAAAGACAGCTGTCCATCCTGGAAATGGATGTGCTTAATTTTTCCCATCTCAGGGTGCAGAGAGTCTTGGTGAGGGGCTGGTTCAGTCTCTCACCTTTTTTTCTTTTTTCTTTTATCTCTTTTCTTTTCTTTTCTTTTCTTTTCTTTTCTTTTCTTTTCTTTTCTTTTCTTTTCTTTTCTTTTCTTTTCTTTTCTTTTCTTTTCTTTTCTTTTCTTTTCTTTTCTTTTTCTTTTCTTTTTCTTTTCTTTTCTTCTTTCTCTTTCTCTTTTTTTTACTGGACAGTGCCAGTTCACAACAGTGTTACAGTGATGCTGTTCCTGCTACTCCAATCATGACTGTATGTAAACCTGAGCTATAAACCTCAGACTGGATTTTTGGGAGGGGGAATGGGGGTGGAGGGCTGTGGTTTTTTCTTTTCTTTTCATTGAGTCTATAATTTGATCATAAAAAATCTCATGCTGGGCTGAAATTCAGCTGCCAGGTCTTATATACTAAATTTGATTTAACCCTGAGGATGCTCAACTGCTTTCAGGCTGATGACAGCTTTGGGGTGTTGGGCATGCCAAGGTGTGGGAGATGAGTCCTTAGGGGCAGCAAGAAGGGGTGGCCCACATTGAGGGTATCTGGGAGGCAAAATGCAGGGAAAATCCAGCTGGGCAGTGCCACATCCCAACTGCCAGGGTCTCCTCAGGTTCTCTTGGGCTACAGGCTGATATCCCTTATTCCTGTCTTGGGTTGCAATACAGGATGTGGTCAGAAATGTGTATTCTGTCACCATCTGTTGAAGCTGGGTGGGGCAGTGACCCTTATCTGTGTGCCACATACCATCTGCTAATGGGCCATCTTTAAACCAGCTGGGCAATCATCTTTATCTTTTCCACAACCCATCCTCCCTCCAGGAAGATATCATCTGCTGCTGGCCCATTCAGTCCCACTGCATGACTGATAAAATTACATCATCCCACTGGGAGATGCTCCAGCCAGGGGGAGGAGCCTTTCCTACCTAGATAAAAACTGAGATTTTGCACACCAAGATACCTTCTTTCCACTGGATTCCAGAGGAAAGCCAGACCTTTCCACATCATCCCTGGACCTTCAGAGGAAAACTGCACCTTCTACAGGAGCACTGCTTCAGCTGAACCACATCTGCCACTGCAGGAGGATGCAGCCACCATTTAATGGGACTGCTGCCAACACCCTGACTGAGTGTCAGGTTGTATTCTGACTCTGTCAGTGTTTTGGGATTGTTCTTTGTAATACTGCAGTTCTATTTTAATTTTCCTAGTAAAGAACTGTTATTCCTAATTCCCATATTTTGCCTGAGAGCCCCTTAATTTCAAAATTATAATAATTTGGAGGGTGGGGGTTACATTCTCCATTTCAAAGAGAAGCTCCTGCCTTTATTGGCAGACACCTGTCCTTCAAACCAGGACAACTCCTTTGACTGACATTTTTGTTCCACATCCGCATGGGTATTTCATGCTTAATCTGTTCCTCTTCACACTGGATTTCTTAGTGCATTTAATGCATATATTCATTTCAAACCCCACGTTCATTAAGTTTTGCCAGATACTTGTCACTTGAAAGTATCTTGAACCCCTTACATCTCACTGAATCAGATCTCTGATCAGTCCTAAGCCCCACTCCAGAGAAACTGAGTTTTCCCAGAAAGACCACTTGAGTTCAGGCTGGTTTTGGATCTGACAGCAGCTGCAACCCACCAGAAACCACTGGTCTCAGGAAACCCTGGGGCCACACTCATCCAGACAGTGGCTCACATGTTCATGTCTCCTCAGGAGAAACTAAGGGGAAAACTCAGTAGAATCATGGAGTCATTTAGGCTGGAAAAGAGCTTTAGGAACATTGAATCCAACACAGCTTTTAACTCCCTCCAGGGATGGGGACTCTACCACTGCCCTGGGCAGATGTGTCAGGGCTTCACAGCCCTTTTGGGGAAGAAATTTTCTCTCCTATCCAGTTCAAATCTCCCCTGAGGCTGTTTCTTTCTGTTTCTTGTTGCCTGGGAGCAGAGTCCCCACCTGGCCCCACCTTCCTGCCAGGGATTGTAGAGAGTGAGAAGTTCCCCCAGGAGCCTCCTTTTATCCAGAGGGAGCCTCCCCAGCTGCCCTTCAGGACTCATGCTGCAGATCCTGAGCACAGCACAGGCACAGCTGACTCATGGACAAGGATTTACTGGGGGGGGAAATATCTGCATGAGGGCACACTGCATCAGGGAAGGTCATGGGAGCTGCCCCCAGATTCCCCATCTCTGAAAAGCTGAAGGGAAAAGGCTTGATGAAAGGGAGTGACACTGTCTTGAAGTCATGGTGGGATGGAGAAAGCACAGTTCCAGTTCAGCCCACCTCCTTCAGATATGTTCTCTAGCCTGGAAATAAACCTTTTCTGATGTGGTGCATCCCTCTGTCTGATTTTTTAAAATCTCAACATAATTGTCTATATTTAAGCACCCAGGTTTAAATACAGCTAAATCTGCATGAGGTGGATTCTCACAGCAGCAGTGAGCTTCTCTTCCAGGGGTGCTGCTGCTCTCTTTGATGGTCTGTAGGTCTCCCATGGCACTCATGCAGCTCTGTGTGTAAAAGCTGATGTTCAGACATGTTCAGGCTCCAAAGAACACAACAGATGACTCAGATGCCAAAAGGGACTCCCAGGAAAGCAGCCAATCCCAGATCCATCCTCAGTTTGGAGGAAAGGATGTCCCCTCCTAGACCTGCTTGTCTCTCCCCTCTCTGGGATGGAAGGATGGGAGAGAAGGAGCAAGCACACTTCATTAAAGCACTGAGCACAAAACCTGGACACGTGTTCCATCTGGAAAGCAAGCACAACAGCACTCCCCAGCCTGCAGGGACACAGAGGGGCTGCTAAAGACTTCTGCAATGAGCAGATACTTCAGCCATGAACATCCTCCTGAGAGCTTAGAATTGATGGGATGAGGTATCACGACTGTACAGAACTCTAATCTATCAAAGCAATAATCTGTGGAAGAAAGACACTTTACAACACAGTCACACAGCAGATGGTAAGTGACTTATGATGGATTCCACCAACTGTACACAGGAAAACAGTATTAATAAAGCATGCTGACATGACAGATTAATAGTTTAGAACTGCAGTCCAGGAGAGGTTAGACTGGCCTATCCTTCCTCTGGGGTTCTTAACAAGAAGGAATTAAATAAATATTACAAACTGAAGATGAAGTGCAAGTAATATTAAAGCAAGGCCTTGGTCTGCATGGAGACTGTAAAGCTGCTACCATGGGACTCTGTTTATTGTGCTGCTGTGGCACCACTCTAACACTGCACCCTTTACAAAGTGTGGCTTTCTCCTCCTGCTGCCAGCCCATCCCAGGGTCTGAGAAGCCAGATGTGCTCCTCTGCTGTGGCACCACCTCTGGCAGCACCATGGGCCTGATCCTTCTCATCCTTTATCATTGTGATCACTCCCATCTTGGAAAAAAACCTGAAAAATAACCAAAAGGGTGGTGGCATGTGTGTTTGTTTGTTTGTTTGTTTGTTTTAAACTTCTTGGAACTGAAACACAAAATCTTGCTGGAGTTTATAACTGCTAAATAATTTGTTGTGAAGCAAGTGATTTCACCTCATATCCATATTCCTCTCTTTGACTTTCCTGTTTGGATCCCAGCAGAACCTGGGTAGGGATAAAGGAACAGTGTCATTCACAGCAGATAATTTAAAGCACTTAGAGTGATTGTCTAAGATGGTTTGGAAATTCCATAGTCAGTGCAGGGAAAGAAGATGCTCCAAAGGGCAACTGGGAGCCCTGAGGCTGAGGTCAGAACTGGCATTTTGGCTGGAAGCTGCTGTGTTCCAGGTGATGGCTGGTCCCATCCAACCCTAACCATGAAACCTTGCCCACAAAAGGTCCTGTTTGCTTCACCTTCTCCAGCATTCAAGGAAGTGGATGTCTAATCCATTTGGCTCTCCTTCCTCTGGAGGTGATGGACAGTGTGGTCCCTACCAAACCACTGCCCTGCAGGGTCTGGAATGAACTTTTTCCCATTTCACACTAGTATAGCCACCAGAACTGCAGGGGAATTCTGGAAATTTGAATCTCTGCTTTGGAAAAAGCAAAACAGAAAAGGAAGAAAGGAAGGAAAAGGAACAAGAGTTGGAGGGGGAAAGAGAAGGAAAAAAAGAAAAGAAGAAAAGAGAGAGGGAAAGGAAGACACAAAGGGAGAGGAAGAGGGAGAGGGAAAGCACGAAGAAAGCTACCTTTGTTCTTTGTTACATTAAATTTTAAACACCATGCCAGTAGCAATATATTGGCCTCATTACACAAAGACAGTATGATCCAGCTAGCTCATAATTCCACCAATAAAGATCATGATTTGTCAATAAAAATTAAGGCAGTCGCTGATCCACAGTCTAGATTTCCTGCTTGGAGTGGGATTGTAAAATGTGATGATCAAATTTGGTGCAAAACAGAGCAAATGTGCAAGGTAAGCCAAGCAAAATGTACCCCTCCTCTTGCCACTGTCATATGAAGCCAGACAGGACCAGGTCCTTCATCAGAGCACCCCAAACCACCTACAGCCATTGTAAAGAGAAATCCCATTTTTAAAGCTGTATGGAAAGTCTTTGCTCATGATTTTATGTATAACTTTTCTGGCAACTTAGAAAAAGAGGCACAGAGGGGTTTGACTGAAAACTGATGACACAATCTCTCCCTGCTCTGAGCATTTTGGCACACAGCACAAAAGCATTTCTGAAATCCCTCCAGTATCTAGAACTGTACCTGGAATCTTTTTAGGACTAATATTAAAAGTGCATGGTAGACTAGAGGCAGGTCTACTGAGAGGAATGAACATCAAATGAGTTCCCCACCTATCCATCAGTGAACAATAAAAGGTCAAGAGTCTTGTGTGATAAATTTTTGCCTCTGGTGGGAAAAAAAATGTTGAGAAAGTATCTTCAACTTAATTTCAAACTAATTTGTTTGGTGTTTTCTTGAAGAGCCTCAAAAATGTTGGCAATCTCCTAAGCATGACTACAGGTCTTGTTTAGTCAGTTCCTAACCCCACTACTGAGCCCTGGTCTTCCAGGAACACGTGCCAAATAAAACCTTTTAAAAAAAAAATACATGTGGACTTTACTTTACTTTATTTCACTTTACTTTACTTTACTTCACTTTACTTTACTCTACTTTACTTTATTTGCTTACTTAGTCGTAGTCTTAAGGCTTAGAAGTTTTAAGGCTATCTGGGTCATAAATTTGTTTTGGGGTGTGTGGCAATATTTATTTACTCCCAATTGATTGTTTTCTTTGTGGGAGCTTTTCAGCCAAGTTAGAAAGCCAGAAAGTGCTGATAGTAGTAAATCCAATACACACCTTTAATAGCTGAAGGTACTCACCAAAACTTATCCTCAGAAAAAAATACATGAAACATTCATTCAAACATCCTGAGCTGATCCCACATTTTGGGCAGATGGGAGTGGGGAGGATTCTGCCCCTCTGCTCCACTCAGATGAGATCCACCTGCAGAGCTGCCTCCAGCCCTGGGGCCCAACACCAGAAGGACATGGAGCTGCTGGAGAGAGCCCAGAGAAAAACACAGAGATGTTCTGAGGGCTGGAGCCCCTCTGCTCTGGGACAGGCTGGGAGAGCTGGGGCTCTTCCCTGGAGAAGAGAAGGCTCCAGGGAGACCTTCTCTTAAATTAAGATTTAAATTAAGATTTTTAATTGTGGCTTCAAGTACCTGGGGGAGCCTGCAGGAAAGATGTAGAGAGGCTGGGCAGGCTGACAAGGGCCTGGAGGGACAGGAAAAGGGGAATGGCTTCCCATGGCCAGAGGGCAGGGTTAGATGGGATATTGGGCAGAAATTCTCAGCCATGAGGATGGTGACAGGTTGTCCAGAGATGCTGTGGCTGCCCCATCCCTGAAAGTGTTCCAGGTTGGAGGTGTCTTGGAGAAACCTGGTCTGGTGGAAGGTGCCTGCCCATGGCAGCAGGTGGAACTGGATGACCTTTAAGGTCCCTTCCAACCAAACCATCAATAGATAGATGGATAGATGGATTACTCCATGATTGTATGATCTGCATCAATGAAGATGACCAGGGGAATAGTAATGTCTGTGTTTGAGGGTTACAAACAAAAAAGCAAGACTCTGGGTGAACAAAGAACATCTGGACTTGGGATTTGAGACGGAGATGAAGCCCTTCTGAGTGCCAGCAAAGGAGCAGGGCAAGGTACCCACCCCAAGCTAACAGCTTGTGGCCTCACTGTGGCTGCAGTGGTAGAGCTGCTTCTGGGAAGCTTTAGAGTTTTAAATTTTATTTGGACTTCAAAGTGGAATCAAAAGCCAAAGAACATGGGTTTGTGGGGCAGAGATTTTCAAGGTCTTCACCATCACATTTCTCTAAGGGGAGGTTCTGCATCTGCATTCATTTCAGTTCACAACAGACCCAAACCAAAGACCTGCTCCAGGTGAGCACCTCCCACATGCTGACCAAGACTGGGCCACAGGACCAGGCTATAGCTAATACAATTTTTAAAAAAAGCCCTCTGAGCTGTGGATGGCAAGTCATCAGCACTTTTTCACTCTGCATAGCCTGGTGGTGTGGACTTAGCCAGGCACCTCCACCAAAGAGCTGTGGTTAATGTTGGGGCATGGGGGAAGGCCATGCAGGGAGACACAGAAGCTTCAGCAGCTGCATTCATAGCCATGTCTACCCTGCCAAATAACAGAGTCTAGTGAGTGTCCCTGACCCTGAGACCAAGTGTCCACATTGCTCAGGGCTGTCCCTGCCAGGGAGCACACCCTGCCAGGGAGCACAAGGCTTCTCCCAGCTCTGGCCCTAAGACAATGGAACTGTTCTGTGTGCCTTGGCCAAGTTAAACTGCCTGCAATAACATGTGGGTGTGCTGCAAACCACTGCAGTGGTGTTTTCCAGCAGGAAACCAATGTTTGAGAGTGTGAAGCCTGTTGGGATAGTGCATGGGACCAGCAAGGCCAAAACAGGGTCAGGCTGACATGACTGCCCATGAGGACTTGTGAGTAAACTCACTTCAGGCTGGGTATGTGGCAAATTCAGGTCTGGGGAAAGAGTTTGAAGGAAAAATCACATCACTCCTCCACTCATCAAATTCCTCATTTCTTTGAACATGAACCCAAATAAAACCAATATTAAAACAAAGGGGACACTAAATTAGCATCCTTAGTGAGTGCACCACATAGGGTAAGAGACATCTGACCAAATGCAGTCATCATCATGTCCCTTTGTGCTTGAACTAGTCATGCCCAGCTTACCTTGAAGTCAGCATAGAAAGAGGGACATTGACACACATTTCCTCTGATGTGCAGTGTTGAGACAAGATAGACGAGCTGCTCTCTGAGACACTCTCCAAACCAAAGGCATTTGATTGCTGATGCAGCTGAGAAGGATCCATGTCCAGAAGGAACAGAGAACCCTTTCATTTACAACATTGCCTCAACTACTAGCACTCAGAAATGATTCAGGTCCCCAAGACACTCCACTGCATGATGGAGGTGGGATGGGTGAGCCTGTGGAGTATGTGCAGCAGTAGGGAGTGCCAGACTCGAGGTGCTGTGAAGGACATTCAGTGGAAATGTGCAGGGCTAAACCAGCATCTCTATGCAAAGGAGAATGCACTGTCTGACCAAAAGCTTTCCAACATCAAGGAGCAGCAAACAAGCCACAGGAAGAAAGGATGTGGCAGCTGCAGTATGTAAGTAGAAAGAATAATGCACTGCTTTCCTGCTGGCAGGAGTCCTGTATTTCTCTTTCTGGGCTGGGTGAAAGGCAGGTCCCACAACTCCAGCATCCGCCTTGCCATGTATGGCTGGTTGGGAATTCCCAGTCTCTTGGCAAAGGCATTTCTGTAGCTGTGATGGCTCATGGAAAGGCAACCGACCCTGCAGAACCCACTGTCAACCTCTGACAAGAGAGCACTGCCTGCCAGGGCAAGATGCTCTGGAACTCGTGCTTGCAGCATCCAGCCCCAGGAGCAGGGCAAAATTCAACTAGAGGCACATAATTAACTTCAGATGTACCTGTCAAGATGTCACGGACACAGTCCTGGAGAGGAGCAGCCCATTATTTGTTCCTCATAATGTAGCAATTATCTTGTTGTAAGAGGGGCTCTCTCCAGTGCTCCCTCGCTGCCTCTTGTTTTCCTTCCACATTCATTCACACATTATTTAACTTTTGACTTGGACACAGCAGGTAAAAGCATTTAACAGCTTGGCTGCTTGCTCAGACAGAGCTGAGAAAGGGAGGGGAGGAGGAGGAGGTGGCAA